>NW_007087233.1:15864-22250 GCF_000164805.1 Carlito syrichta | reverse complement strand
TGCCTCCCAGCCCCTGAACACGCAGCCTCTGAGCCCACCGCGAGGACCAGACCCTGTGTGCCCGTGCCGCCCTCTGCACGGAGGCGCGGCCTGGGCCCTCGGAACACACAGGCACTTGACCTCCGTGAACACGCCGAGTCGGCGGGCAGGGCGCAGTCCCCACGTCAACCCGCCCCGTGGCGCGGGCGCCTTGTCAGCCCCAGGCTGCGTGGCCGGAGCACAGCACGTGAACACTACTTGCACAGGAAGGCAACGGCTGCAGGCGGCATGGCCTTCTGTGACCGTGTGCACGGTCCTTTCTTTAGTGTGTTAATGCGTGTGTGCGTGTGCACGTGCCTGTGTGCACACCTGCTTCCCCTGGGCCAGCGTGACGCTTAGAGTAAGCCTGCACAGGTGCAACCTGCGGTGTGTCCTAGAGACGGCCCCTCCTAGGCATAGGCTCCCCCTGCACTGAGCAAACAGGCGGTCCCAAGGGTAAACAGGCGTGTCTGGAGGTGGGGCATGGGCCGTGCCTGGGGCCTCCTGCTGTCCAGCCCCCCTGCTGGGAGCTGGCAGGACCTTTTGCCTCCGCCTCCCCTTCTGTGCCACTCTGCCCTCCAGCTCAGCCCCCAAAGTGCCAACGTTTACCTTTTGGGGGAAGCTCCTATTCCTGTTACCCTCGGGCCAGCTCCTGGTCCCTCCCTCTTTCCAAGGCCAGAGAGTTAATATTTGACCTGGAAGGGAGGGACCATGCCAGGCACCCTCTGGCCCTGGCTGTGGGTGATGGGAGAGGTGGGATGGGTCGGGTCAGGGGGCCTGTGATGGGGCTGGGGGAGGCCTGTGCCCCCCACCCCGTCCCCAACTGGCTGGCTCAAGAGAGGGCCCAGGTGGGAACCGTCTATGCCGAGAGGTGGCCCGGAACCCGGAGATCCGCCATGTTCCCCGCGTCACAGATGTCCAGCTGGCCCCACATGCCGCGGCTCTTGCACAGACCTGTGCCTGCGAGATCGAGCACCCGGGCCCCTGCCCCCACGCCTGTGCATGCCTGCCTGCAGGTGGGCACATGTGTGGATGCCAGCTGGAGGACTCAGTGCAGACTCGCAGGGCAGAGCGGTGCAGCCTGAGAAGTTACCATTAAGGGGACATTCAGGAGGGAGCGCCCAGGCCAGGGGGAAAGAAACCAGGAAAACAGCCCAGGGGAAACAAAGGCCCCTGGGACGGCTCTGGTCAGGCCTTTTGCGCGATACGCGAGGCCGAGGGCAGAGCTCCCAGCAGGGCCTCACCGTGGGCAGAGCAGGCGGCCTCGGAGGACCTGGCCCAGCCCAGAGAACCTTCTGACCCGGCCTGGAGACGACTGCTCCTGTGGGCCTGAGTGGGGGTCCAGGGTCTTGTCCGAGGGTGTGTTGCAGCCCAGCCTTCTGCCTTAGAGTGACCGGGGACACAGCATGGAGTGAGGCGTCGTGGTGCGGGCCTTCTGTGGCCTCCCCCTCTGTGGCGGCCTCCTCCCTTGGTGCCCACTGGAGTCAGCAGTGGCCTCCATCTTCCACCCACACACGGATCAAAGAGCTTTTCATTCTCGTTTTTCTGTAGCGCACAGACCTCAGAAAGCCTGGACTGGCTCTGCTGTCGGGGGCGGGGTGACCCGTCAGCCGCCGCAAGTGTCCCGTCACGACACGCTCTCGCCACGGAGTCTGCGTGTGATGCAGCCGGGCGAGTGGGCCCTCCCTCCCTCTGACCTCCCGGGGGGCGCCCATGGCCACACAACCCCCGGGCTCCATGTCCCCCCGATTCCAGGACCCACCCTGGCCCCATGACTCCCTGACCCCCGTGGCCTTTGACCCCTGACCTTCCAGGTGACCTCCTTGGACTCCAGCCCCGTGACTCTTCTTCCCAGCCCCCCCGCCCCTGACTCTGGCCCTGGCTCTCCTTGGGGGTCTCGTGGGTCTGGGCCTTCCCCGGAAGATGTGGGGGAGGCTCTGGCCCCTCCTCCTGGGCGTCCTCGCAGTGGCTGCGGTCCCCGGACCCTCGCTGCGGAGACCGTCCCGAGAACTGGACGCCACCCCTCGGACGACCATCCCCTACGAAGGTCAGGCCCTGGGGCCCGGCGGGCCGGGGAGCCAGGGCTGGCTGGGAGGCACCCACCGCCAGGCTCACTGCTCCCCCGCAGAGCTCTCCGGGGCCCGGCGCTTCGCAGGCCATGCCCGCAACTACTCAACGCTGCTGCTGGAAGAGGCCTCGGCGCGGCTGCTGGTGGGAGCCCGCGGTGCCCTGTTCTCGCTCAGCGCCCGTAACATAGCAGATGGCGCCCACAAGGAGGTCAGCCCTGGGAGCCCGGCCCCTGCGGCTCCGTCCTCGTCCAGCTCCCTGGGGCCGTGCCTTCCCAGAAGCCCTTCACGGCCGTGGTCACATAGCACCACCCTGCCCCCACGTCCCCCTCGTCCGGGGCTCATTTTTCCTTGGAGTTAGGGTCTCACTCTGTCACCCAGGCTGGAGTTCAGCGGCACACTCATGGCCACCGCAGCCTCAACCTGCTGGGTTCCGGCGATCCTTCCACCTCAGCCTTCCAAGTAGCTGGGACTACAGACCCACGCCACCTTGCCCGCCTAATATTTTTGACTTGTAGAGACGAGGTCTCACCAAGATGCCCGGGCTGGTCTCGAACCCACGGGCTCAGGCAGACCTCTCACCTCGGCCTCCCAAAGTGCTGGGATGACAGGCGTGAGCTATCGCGCCCGGCTCATCCAGGGCTCTTGAATCTATCCTCACCTGTCCCCAGCTCCCTGGGCTCTGCGGGGAGCAGGCAGGGGGTCAGTGCATCAGACCGTTCCCTTTACCCCACCAGATCCGTTGGGAGGCCTCCCCAGAGATGCAGAGCAAATGCCATCAGAAGGGGAGAAACAACCAGGTATGTGGCCGCCGTGGGCGCACTTCCCTCTTCCTCCTCCTCCTCCATCAGGGATGCCAGGGGTGTTGGGGTCTCAGGTGGGCATGCTCGGTTAGACGGACAGTCTCAGCCACCACAAGAAACACAGTGAGTGTTGCAGGAGGGCCAGGCCCAAGCACAGTACTTCTGGTCCAAACATCCAGCGGCCTATTAGCTTGGTCTGCAGCACCATCTTTTCTTTTTTTTGAATCAGGGTCTCACTCTGTACACCACAGTCTCCACCTCTTGGACTCAGGCATGTACCTCAAGTAGCTGGGACTACAGGCACACGTCCCAGCTAATTTTTTCTCTTTTTTGTAAAGATGAGGTCTTGCCAAGTTGCCTAGGCTGGTCTCAAACTCTTGGCTCAAGCACTCCTCCTGCCTTGGCCTCCCCAAAGTGCTGGGATTGCAGGCATGAGCCACTACACCCACCTGTAATGGCATTTAATTTCCCCTGGACTCTCAAATAATCATAACAATAAGTAACCTCTGCAAATGCTCCTTGGCTTACCCGATGGGATTACTTTTCTTTTCTTCTTTTTTTTTTTGAGTCGGAGTCTCACTCTGTCCCCCAGACTGGAGTGTAGTGGTCGCCCCCGGCCACCGCAACCTCGACTTGCTGGCCTCCGGCGATCCTTCCGCCTCAGCCTTCCACGTAGCTGGAACTACAGGCGTGCGCTGCCACGCCCGGCTAATTTTTTTGATTTATTGTAGAGATGAGGTCTCTCTAATTTGTCCAGGCATGTCTTGAACCCACGGGCTCAGGCAATTCACTCACCTCGGCCTCCCAAAGTGCAGGATTACAGACTGAGCCACCGAGTCCGGCCGGGATTACTTTTCAATAAACTAATCGTGATGTCAGAAAATCATAAGATGACCAGGTGCAGTGGCTCACCCTGTCATCCCAGCACTTTGGGAGGCCAAGGTGAGAGGACTGCCTGGGCCCGGGGTTCGAGACCAGCCTGGGCAACTTGGTGAGACCTTGTCTCTACAATAAATCACAAAAACTAGCCATGCATGGTGGTGTGCATCTGTAGTCCCAGCTACTTGGACGACTGAGGCGGAAGGATCTTATAAGCCCATCAGGTCGAGGCTGCGGTGGCCGGGAGCATGCCCCTGCACTCCAGCCTGGGCAACAAGAGTGAGACTCCAACTCAAAAAAAAAAAAATTGTAAGCTGAGCTGTCTTTAGTCAGAGATCATCTGTAGCAGGGGTCCCCAACCTTTTTGCATCAGGGACTGGTTTCGTGGAAGTCTTTCCACAGACGGAGCGTTGAGGGGGAAGAGATCACCAGACATTAGATTCTTAGATTCCCATAAGGAGCCGCAACCTAGATCCCTCGCGTGTGCAGTTCACAGTATGGTTTGCGCCCTTACGAGAAACTAATGCTGCTGCTGATCTGACGGATGATGGAGCTCCGCCCGCCACTCACCTCCGGCTGGGCGGCCTGGTTCCGAACAGCACCAGTACTGGTCCGGGGGACGGGGACCCTTGCTCTGTAGCAAATGCTGACTTGGCTGTTATCTCAGCTGCTTCTAAAACAATGAGAAAATGGGGCTGGGTCCACAGAGAGCTTGAGTCCCCAGCATTCCACGGAGGGCATCAGTGCGGGGCTGCCCTCGCTGTCTGCAGGAGTCCTGTGGCTGGCTGTGGGACTGATCCGTCGGAAGAGCTCTGGGGAGATACCCACTCCGAGGTCTCCCGGTCGGGGGCCCTGAGTCAACGGGTCTGTGGGGTGAGGGGACAGCGGCGTCTGAGGAGGGGCCTTCAGGAGAGTCTGTCCAGGTGGTCCTTGGCAGTGGGCAGAACACAGGCCTGAGAGGCCGGTGGAGCCAGGTCGGGGAGGGCCCAGGTGCCAGCTGGGAGTGTGATGTCGCTCTGTGATCCCGGCCACCGTAGAGGCTCCCAGCTGTCCACACGGGTCCCTGGGTGGGTCACAAGTGTGGGGCTGACTCAGTACGTCAGGGAGGACTGAGGCTGCGGTTCCCACAAGCTCCCAGGCCCGGCTGTTGCTGCCCCCAGACCCGCTTTGGGCCGCAGGGATTTGGGAGAACCCTTCCCAATGCCCGATCTGAGGAACACTGATTTTCAAAAGGGGTTTCACAGTCACGTGAGGGTGGGGCTGGGTGTGGTGGCTCACGCCTGTAATCCCAGCACTATGGGAGGCCGAGGCGGGGGGGGGGGGCGATCGCTTGAGCCCAGGAGTTCGAGACCAGCCTGGGCAACATAGTGAGACCTCATCTCTATAAAAAAGTTAAGTAAAATAATAAAATGAGGCTGGGAAGTACCCCACACACAGCCCCACAATTCACAGTGGCACCCTGAGGCTCTGAGAAGGCTCCAGAAGAGACAGGTTTTACCTAAGGCTTCCAAAGTTATTTGACCTCAGGGTTCCTTCTTGCCGCCTCCGAGAACGTCAGCATCTCGGCCAAACATCCTCTTAGGAATAGTCACCTGGCTGTAGGCGCTGGATGGCCAGCGTGGGGTGCTGCAGAGCAAGAGTGGCGAGGCGAGACTCACCTGGTGACGGGCACCCAGACAACTCGGTCAAGAGGGCAGCGGGAGGGCGTGTGGGCAGGGCGGCCCAACGTGGCCGGAGCCGGGCAAGGCGAGGACAGCAGGCCCCACCCCGGGGGGCCGGGAGCCTGCAGGCGCCTGCTCGTCCCTGGGGCCCGCGTACACGCGTGGAGCTTGCCTTGGGGAATGGCTGGAGAGCAATAAACATGCCCGTGGGCAGAACGTCCGCGGAGGGAAGCTGGCCACTGTGCGGCCCCCAGATGCCTTGGCGGGAGACCCTCGACGACCCGGGAAGAGGTGCTAGGCAAAGAGGTCCCGGGGAGGAGGGCGGGGAGCGCCGTCAGGCGCCACGCAGCTGGCCTGGGAAGAGGGGCGGGGAGCACGCTGGGCAGAACGGGGAGCTCGTCGGGGAGGGCCGTGCGTGGGGCGAGGGCAGGAGCAGCCGGGCGATGCCGGCTCCACAGAGCAGCCGGACGGAGGAGTGCGGGGGGAGACGCAGGCAGGGAGGAGGGCTGAGCCCCACTTCTGGCCCAGCCTGTCTGTAGGGTGCAGGTGGAGAGCCAGCTGAGCCGGCATGGCCTCAGGGGCACCGCCCAGCAGGAGCCCAGGGTGGGGTAGTTGCTGAGGAGGCGCGCCTTGGGAGAGGGCGCCTGACGGGGGTGGGGAGAGCCGCGGACACGCAGGGTGGCGGCGGGTAATCTGAGGGACGGGAAAGGGACGTGTCCCCGGGCGGCCGGAACAGCGGGCTCTGGGGAACGGTGTGTTCTGGGCTGTGCGAAGGCCCACGACCCTGGGCAAGCCGCTCGCCCTGGGCTGGGGGCCAGCGCCCAGCTGCAGAGCCGGACTCAGGGAGGGGGCTGGCCCGACGGGCTCACGCGCGTCCCCGCCCGCAGACGGAGTGCTTCAACCACGTGCGGCTCCTGCAGCGGCTCAATGCCACCCACCTGTACGCCTGCGGGACTCAC
>NW_007087233.1:14434-15844 GCF_000164805.1 Carlito syrichta | reverse complement strand
CGCCTTCCAGCCCCTGTGTGCCGCCATCGTGAGTGCCCGCGTCCCTCGTGCCCTCCGACCCCGCCCCGAGACCCCCTGTGCCACCGTCCTCGGGCCACTGACCGCGGTCCTCACTCCCCAGGACGCCGAGGCCTTCACCTTGCCAGCCAGCTTCGAGGAGGGGCGGGAGAAGTGCCCTTACGACCCGGCCCGGGGCTTCACCGGCCTGGTCATCGGTGAGCAGCCCCCCTGCCCCACCCACGCACGGCCTCTCGAGGACACAGGCCTCATCTGGAGGGCTTGCCCCCCATGCGTCAGGGGCCCCGCTGGGTGGGACGTGTCTCTCATGCCTGGCGTGCCTCTGTCCCAGATGGAGGCCTCTACACGGCCACACGGTATGAATTCCGGAGCATCCCTGACATCCGCCGGAGCCGCCACCCGCACGCCCTGAGGACGGAGGAGGCGCCTATGCACTGGCTCAATGGTTAGGATGAGACACCGGTGATGGGGTGGGGACCCCACCTTCACCCTCGCTCCATCGGGATGGGGGACCCCGCCTTCACCCTCGCTCCCTGAGGGCAGGGGACTCCCATCTTCACCCTCACTGCCTTGGGCAACTGACGACCCCCCAGCCCCCCGATGAGCCTCTGTCCACTCCCGTGTGGCCGAGGGAGGGTGGGGCCAGGCTGGGGAAGAGTCCCGGCCTGTGCCCGAGCCTCCGGCGCCCCCGCCACAGATGCCGAGTTCGTGTTCTCCGTGCTCGTGCGGGAGAGCGAGGCCAGCGCGGCGGGGGACGACGACAAGGTGTACTACTTCTTCACGGAGCGCGGCGCCGAGGAGGGCTCCGGCAGCCTGGCACAGGGCCGCAACAGCCACCGTGTCGCCCGCGTGGCCCGCGTGTGCAAGGTAAGCAGGGCTGAGGTCGGGGCGGGTGCGGAGGCCGGGCCTCTGCCTCTGCCTCTACGCCTGACTCCACCGCCGCTTCCGCTTCCCCAGGGAGACCTGGGAGGGAGGAAGATCCTGCAGAAGAAGTGGACCTCCTTCTTGAAAGCGCGCCTCGTCTGCCACGTCCCCCAGTACGAGACGCTGCGTGGGGTCTGCAGCCTGGACGCTGACGCCTCGACCCGCACACACTTCTACGCGGTCTTCACGCTGGCCACGCAGTGGTCAGTGCCGGGACAGTGGGGGGTGAGGAACGGGCCGCCAGAGGCCGGTGGAGATGAGGAGGGACCTGTGAGGGGAGAGCGGCTGCGGGGAATACCGAGCGCGTCCGTCCGCGGGCCGGGGCCAACCCCCGGGGCCCTGGCGAGCGAGCACCGAGCAGAGCGCGGCCGGAGGGAGGAGGGGGGCTCGCTCAGGAGCTCAGCCCAGCATCCCATCCCAGGAAGACCCTGGAGGCCTCGGCCATCTGCCGCTACGACCTGGCCGAGG
>NW_007087233.1:11988-14395 GCF_000164805.1 Carlito syrichta | reverse complement strand
CCCGCGGGCGCCCCCTCCTCCTCAAGCGCAGTGTGCGCTGCCCCCACCTCGTGGGGACGCCCGTCGCCACGCCAGCCGGGTCTACCTACGACCTGCTCTTTCTGGGCACAGGTGCTCTGACCCGAATTCCCGGTCCCCGTCATCCCTGGCCACTGGTGTTTCCGAGCCTGTCCTTCCGGCCATGACCGGTCGGAGCCCCCGCGTCCCGAGGGCCCCGACCCGGGGCCTCCTGTGCGGTGTCCGGGGCAGCTCGCGCTCAGGCCTGATGCTGCTCTCCCCACACCAGCTGACGGCTGGATCCACAAGGCTGTGGCCTTGGGCTCCGGGATGCACATCATCGAGGAGATGCAGGTGTTCAGGGAGCCCCAGGCCGTGGAAAACCTCGTCGTCTCTCCAACGCAGGTAACCCCCACCTGGGGCCCTCGGCAGGGTCTTGCTGGAATAGGGGAAGGCTGGGCAGGGGCTGTGTCTGTTCCAGGGCAGGGCGCTGCCAACCCACGTCCTCTGGCTCCCAGCACAGCCTCTACGTGGGGGCCCCTGGCGGAGTCATCCAGCTGCCACTGTCCCACTGCTCCCGCTACCACTCCTGCTATGACTGCATCCTGGCCCGGGACCCCTGCTGCGGCTGGGACCCCAGCACCCACGCCTGCACCATAGCCAACAGGTCCCAGGGCGGCCGGTGGGTGGTGGCGGGGTGAGGGTCACGCGCAGTCTGCATGGAGGAGGGCCTCCCAAGCCACTGGGGGCTGGTTACTGGGGACGGCCCTGCCGACCCTTTTGCTGGGAAACGGAAGCCCAGTGCACCTCACTCATTCACCCCAATCTCGTCCCCAGGACAGGCCTGGTGCAGGACATAGAGAGAGGAAACCGAGGCTGTGAGGGCAACGGGGACACGGGTAAGGGACACTCGCAGCTGTCCTCTTCCCGTACGCTGTCATGGAGTGTGTGTGTTGGCATGAGGGCTGTGTCCCAGCGCTGTGGGTGGGGCGACCCCACATAAAGCCGGCACAGAGTAAGCTCTCGGCAAATATCTACTCCTCCACGGATTAGAAATAAGGAAACGCATGCTGGACGGGAAGTGTCTCGTCCCTTCGGGAGCTCACAGCCAAGGGGGGGTGGTGACAGGGGCGAGGGTGGGCGGCCAAATGGCCACCCAAGTGACTCATCACAGCTGTTCACAATGACCAGGATGACAAGGCCAGGGGTGCTGGGCGGTTCTCTGAGGTGGGCTGACCGCGGAAGGAGGGGCCAGGTCGGTTGCCACAGCCAAGGAGTGCTGAGCACCCCTGTGTGCCGGACCCGGACCTGAGCACGGCTGTGCTCGACACCACTATCCCATGGCAGTCCTCTGAGAAGGCCGTCAGTGGTTCCCCAGGAGGGATGCCCTCTCCGAAGCCCGGGGTGGAAGCGAACCGCTTGGACTCTCCCAGCTGTGGGCAGCAGGGTCAGAACGTGGGCCCGACCCCCAGCCGCCTGCGTGTGTGCTGTGGATCTTGGGCGGGCCCTCTCCCACGGGGAGCAGTCAGAGGGGGCCAGGCATGCTGAGCAGGGGGAGAGCAGGAGGCCAGGCAGGCGGGATCGGGCTGGGGAGTCTGGTCATCTGAAAAGCAGGGGGACCTCTGAAGAGCTTCAGGCAGGACATGGCCTGATCAGACTTGTTTTTAAAACGCTGCCCATGGGGTGGGACTAAATGGGGCCGGAGGGCTGCAGTCACAAAGGAGAGAAGCCAGCAGGTCTGAGATCATTCTGGAAAGAGTCTCAGTGATGGCTGGACACAAAGGTGAGAAGGAGAGGCGAGGGAGCCTCGGGGTCCCTGGCCTGAGCAGCGGAGTCCCTGGCCAGCTGTGTGCAGCGGTGGCATGCGAAGAGAGGGCCTGGCGTGGCCTGGGAGAGAGGCTCGGCCTCCCTGGAGGCCTGGCACAGGGTCGAGAGGCTTGTGCTGGGGTGGACGGGACGCACGGCAGGCGGTGGGAGCGGAGGCCACGGGGGCGGAATGAGAGCTGGAGAGCCTGGCCGTGGGCCTGCGCACCGCCCACGTCCTGCAAGGGCCAGGTGAGCTTCCCATGGACACGCGGGCAGGGCCTGCCGGCGCCCCAGAGGGTCCAGACTCTGCGCTTCGCGCCAGGACTCGCGGTGCAGCGTCTGGCCCGCGTCTCCAGCGCCTGCAAGGTGCGCGGGCACCGACCTCAACCTCCCCAGCAGGGCCGCCACCACCGCTTAAGACCCGCTCCGTACTCCGGGGCGACGACGTCCTCCTGCCTTGTGACCAGCCGTCCAACCTGGCCCGGGCCGTGTGGCTGCTCAACGGAAGCGTGAGCCTGAGCGACGGGCGGGATGGCTACCGCGTGGGCGTGGACGGGCTGCTGGTGACCGGCGCGCGGCCCGAGCACAGCGGCGCCTACGGCTG
>NW_007087233.1:9342-11685 GCF_000164805.1 Carlito syrichta | reverse complement strand
CGGCGCCGCCTTCCCGTCCGGCCTGTTCTGAACTCGGGCAGCCTCCCCACGGCGCGTCCCTCCCAGGTCCCCTAACCCAGCCCCAGCTCCACGTGGTGACTTCCTTGGCGAGGGCCTGGGGGCAAGGCTGTCAGGCTCTTGTCTATCCTTCCCACCCCCGCGGCAGCCTCCCTCGCTCACTGTGGTCTTTCCCGAGTGTCAGGCCGGCCTCTGCTGTCCCTACCCCACGCACACGTGGCAGCACAGCTGGACACGCACACCCTCGGAGACTCCCCCGCCGCCTCAGGCCTGGCCCACTGGGTCTGGTCCGCGGATGTTTCCAGGGAGTGCGCCCCCCACGCAGCTGTCCTCCCAGCCCCTGCCCAGGATGGGGGCAACACTGCACACGATGAGCCAGCCCCTCTCGGGGGACCAAGCGTCTGCTTCCCTGACTCCTGCAGGGGAGGGGGCGAGACGCGCCGTCGCCACTGGCACATGCCGCCTGTTCTTGGAACTATGCAAAGGGCAGAGGCCGGGAGTTGAGGTGCTGGGCTCCCACCCCTGTCCTACCTCGACGGGGCACCTTCGGGGCCAGGGGCCTCTGTCTCTAGGCCACATGGGACAATCAATCCTAAGCTCCCCGTCCCCTCGGGTGAGGATGACTGTTATTTTTGTAGCTGAGAACGTGGAATCCCACGGGTTTTTACTGCCCTTTGCCCGGCCGCCCACGTCCACCCCTCAATGAATGTATTTATTGTGAGAACGGCTAAGCTTCTCCAGGAATGCCGCGTGCCACCCAGGTGGGCGGGCAGGCATGTGAAAGGGAAGCCTGGGCTCAGCTCCTCCCCGTTGGTTAATAAACACCCTCTTTCCTCAGCTGAGTGGTCTGCTTGGTGTGGCCTGGCCCAGCCCTGGTCAGCAGGTAGGCTCCCGAGCCTAGGGAAAAGGTCCTGCAGGGACTGGTGCCACGGCTGGCTGGAGCTGGCCCTGCTCCCAGTCCAGCCATCTGCAGGCACGCAGGTCCCTGGCATGCATGCGCAGAGGCCCTCGTGTGAAGGCACTGGGGCAGGACAAGAAAGTCAGTGAGTCTGAGAATTCTTCCAACAGCTTCCAGATTTTCTCTTCCTCTCATTTCCACACCATCTCTCCCTTTTTATTTTATTGTTTTTGGTTCAGAGGTTTACTCGTCACCAAGGCTGGAGTACAGTGGCATACTCATGGCTCACTGAAGCCTTCATCTCTAGGGCTCAGGTGATCCTCCCACCTCAGCCTTCCGAGTAGTTGGGACTACAAGCATGCACCACCACATCCAGCTCACTTTCAGACTTTTTTTTGTACAGATGAGGTCCCGCCATGTTGTCGGGGCTGGTTTTGAACTCCTGGGCTCAAGCAATCCTCCTGCCTCGGCCTCCCAAAGCGCTTGGGACTACAGGTGTGAGCCACCGCACCTGGCCGTCCTCTTCAACAGCCCCTGCCCGGCCCAAGGGAAGACGGATTCATTTCTGCACAAGGAGGGGCCTGGAAAAAGGCGGGTGTGCAAGTGGAATGAGGAAGGCTCGTTACCAGGACCTGGTCTGACCCTCCAGGGGTCAGGCCTCTAAGACTCTCCGCCCCGAAGGACTAAGTTCTGCTTCTCCTTTTAGAATAATGAAAAACGGGGCTTACGTTTAAAACAAGCACACGCTTCAAATCCTCAGGTGTGACCATAAGTTTATTAACCTACTTTCTCACCTACACACAAACGTTCACACAGAGGTGAGGCGCCTTGCCCAGTGCCAATCTCACAGCAGAAACGGCTCTCTGGCTCGATAACTGTACCAACACGGCCTCAGCGACACTGCAGGAGCCAGCCTGGAGAGCCTCAGTGTCTGGAGAGCACCGTTGCCAGTTGGAAACCAAGGACCCCATGAAACCCTCGAGGGCCGCCTCGGGCGGCAGGGATGCCAGCTAGACGGGCATCGGGGCCTCACGCGGTCCCTGCCCCGAGCAGGCGGCTCCTCCGTGCCCAAGCAAAGCCTGGAGTCAGCGTCCCGCGGGGCGTCAGGACGGCCGCCCGGGCTTGGAATCCCGGAGGAAGAGCGGGCTCCAGGAGTGCCGGTCCAGAGCCCGGGCCGCTGCTCACTGGGCCGAGGCGGGCTCCGGGGGCTCTCGGGGGCGCCGCCCGTGGAGCGCAGTGGGCTTGTTGGTGAAGGGGTGCCACTGGCCCTGGACGCTGGGGCTGTCGGTGTGGAAGGGCTTGCGGATGCGGATCACGTCCAGGCCCGACTGGCCGGCCAGCTTCTGCACCAGCGCCGAGATCTCCGCGGCCGACTTGCAGTGGACGCTCTCCTCGCGCACCGCGCCGTTCACTGGCGGGAAGGGGGC
>NW_007087233.1:2668-8642 GCF_000164805.1 Carlito syrichta | reverse complement strand
GGCGGGTGGGTGGGCCGGAGGGGCCTGCCCCGGAGCCCGGGCCCTCCTCGCCGGCGGTTCCGGAAGGAGGCCCTCCCGGCCTTGGAGGTGCCCGTGCCGCCCGTGACCGCCGCCGAGATCCGCCAGTACTTGCGCGGGCACGGCATCCCCTTCCAGGACGGCCACAGCTGCCTGCGGGCCCCGAGCCCCTTCGCGGAGCCCGGGGACCGGCCCGGCGCCGCCGCCCCCTTCAGCCTCTTCATCGACAAGACCACAGGCCGCTTCCTCTGCACGGCCAGCCTGGCCGAGGGCAGCTGGGAGGACCTGCAGGCCAGCGTGGAGGGGCGCGGGGCCGGGGCCGGGGCCCGGGAGGGCGTCCTGCTCAGCAGGGCCCCCGACGCCGAGGACGGAGAGGAGGTCCGGAGGATCTGGGAGCGAGCGGTCCCGCTCTGGGAGCTGCCCGACCCGCAGGAGGCTCAGCTGGCTCGGCTGATGTTCGGCCTCGACAAGGTCACGGACGGCACGCTCAAGCGCTTCAGCGTGCGGTACCTGCGGTCTGCGCGCAGCCTCGTCTTCCCCTGGTTCTCCCCGGGGGGCTTGGGACTGCGAGGCCTGAAGCTCCTGGGGGCGGAGAGCCAGGGGGATGGCGTGCGCTTCGAGGAGACCACCGTCCCGCGGCCTGGCGCCTACCACAACCTGTTCGGGTTACCGCTGATCGGCCGTCGAGACGTGGAGGTGGTGCTGACGAGCCGGGAGCTGGACAGCCTGGCCTTGAGCCAGTCCACGGGGCTGCCCACCCTTGCCCTGCCCCGAGGAACGGCCTGCCTGCCCCCGGCCTTGCTCCCTTACCTGGAGCAGTTCCGGCGCGTGGTGTTCTGGTTGGGGGATGACCTTCGGTCCTGGGAAGCTGCCAAGTTGTTTGCCCGAAAACTGAACCCCAAGCGATGCTCCTTGGTGCGGCCCGGGGACCAGCAGCCCCGTCCCCTGGACGCCCTGAACAAAGGCTTGAGTCTTTCGCGTATTCTTCGCACGGCTCTGCCCGCCTGGCACAAGTCCATCGTGTCCTTCCGGCAGCTTCGGGAAGAGGTGCTGGGAGAACTGGCCAACATAGAGCAGGTCGCTGGCTTCCGTTGGAGCCGCTTCCCCGACCTCAACCGGCTCCTGAAGGGCCATCGCAAGGGCGAGCTGACGGTGTTCACAGGTAGCCCTGGGAAGGCACGACGTGGGCCGCAGGGGCCGGGCAGAAGCGTGTGGCTTTGGGCCCCTGACCACACCCCTTCTTTGCAGCCCTGGTCTGTGTCACTGTTTCCAGAGTAGGCCTTCCTCCTCACCTGGGACTGTGTTCCACCCTGTGCAGGGCCCACCGGCAGCGGGAAGACGACCTTCATCAGCGAGTACGCCCTGGACCTGTGCTCCCAGGGGGTGAACACACTGTGGGGGAGCTTTGAGATCAGCAACGTGAGGCTCGCCCGGGTCATGCTGACGCAGTTTGCTGAGAAGCGGCTGGAAGAGCAACTGGACAAATATGACGAGTGGGCCGACCGCTTCGAGAACCTGCCCCTCTACTTCATGACTTTCCACGGGCAGCAAAGCATCAAGTGAGACCCCAGCTCCAGGCTCTCGGCTTCCCCGGCAGATCCCACACACGGGACCTGTGGTTCCTTTTCTACCTCCAGCGGGCACTCCCAGGTCTCCTTCCGGGCCGCGAAAGAATGGAGGCTGAACAAGGCCTGGAGAGTCCTTCGGGTGCCCGCTCCTCTGCCTGCGTTGCCAGAGATGGCTTGTGAATGGCTCTGGAATTCATTGCCTTTTTTCCTTCTAGGACTGTGATAGACACAATGCAACATGCGGTCTACGTCTATGACATCTGTCACGTGGTCATCGACAACTTGCAGTTCATGATGGGTCACGAGCAGCTGTCCTCAGACAGGTGACACCCTCCTTTTGCCTGGCTGGTCTCTAGACACACAGGCTCTGGTTTCCAAGCTGGGTGCAGGCACAGTCCGGCCCGAGTGTGCTATGTGGCGGTCTGGGCTGTGGCAGCACGCACCATGTGTGGGTCTCTGGGTGGAAGGTGAAAGGCCCGGGCTGGGGTGGTTTGCGGAGATGTGATTGAGTTGGGGGCACGTGTGTGTCCTTGTCCTCTGAGTCCCCTACTCTCTTTGGGGATGGGGCAGGATTGCAGCTCAGGACTACATTGTCGGGGCCTTTCGGAAGTTTGCGACAGACAATAGCTGCCATGTGACGCTGGTCATTCACCCCCGGAAAGAGGATGATGATAAGGAACTGCAGACAGCATCCATTTTTGGCTCAGCCAAAGTGAGTAGCGTGCGGAGAAGCTCACACTTTAGAGAGGGCCAGAAGCACCGGGGACGGCTCTTCTGCCTTAAGTCATCCTGACTGCCATCTGGAAGAGGCTGGGGCGGTGCTTCTGGGCCATGACGTGAGGCGTGTGTGTGCCGGGAGCACAGAATCCTGGCAGCTGGTCCTCTGCCCTCCCGGAGCACACATCCTAGCGGGGAAACGGTGAGACCGTGGCGGCGACTCAGATGGGGAGGACAGATGTGGGGGCAGCAAAGGGAAGGGCTGTGTGACTCCGCCCGGGCCGACCTCGGGGAGGCATCCCACCAGGGGCAGCAGGGGTCCGGCTAGGGTCCGGCAGGCAGTGGGTAGTGGGTCACCAGGTGAACGGGGCCTGTGGGCCGCAGGGATGCGCGGAGCACCTGCTGATGTGCCAGACCTGGGCTGGGTACGGGAATTCAGGGTAAGGAGCATGAGTCGTGGCCGCAGTGGAACGGACACAGAGCTGGGAGAGAGGGAGTGCAGAGTCCAGATGGTACTTTCTTCCTTTGGGGGAATCAAGAGGGGCTTCTGTGAAGTGTGATGTTGAGGCAGACCTGGTTGGCGAGAGGAAGCTGAGGTTGAGGGGAAACGCTGGAGGAGGATGTCCATGACGTGTGGCGCAGTCTCAGCAGCCAGCTCAGGGCTTGAGGGGCTTAGTGGCCCAGCGGAGTGGCTGAGCCTTGGTGTGGGGGCGGGGGCACTTTCCTGCCCCTTCTGGCTACGCCGTCCTGCACGTCTGCCTTCCCTTCTGCTTCGCCTGCGTGTCTTCTTTTTTTGGGGGGGGGTTGGAGTCTCATTCTGTCGCCCAGGCTCATGGCTGTCGCAGCCTCGACTTGCTGGGCTCCCGCGATCCTTCCGCCTCGGCCTTCCGAGTAGCCGGAACTACAGGCATGCACTACCACGCCCGGCTCATTTTTTGATTTATGGTAGAGATGAGGTCTGGCCGCCCAGGCGGGTCTCGAACCCGCGGGCTCAGGCCGTCCACTCCCCTCGGCCTCCCGAGGCGCGGGATGACAGGCAGAGCCGCTGAGCCCGGCTCCTGCATGTCTTCTTACTCCTGCCGTCCTCCTGTCCCCTCCCTCAGGCGAGCCAGGAAGCGGACAACGTTCTGATTCTGCAGGATAGGAAGCTGGCGACTGGGCCGGGAAAGCGGTATTTGCAGGTGGCCAAGAACCGCTTCGACGGAGACGTGGGTGTTTTCCCGCTGGAGTTCAACAAGAGCTCCCTCACCTTCTCCATCCCACCCAAGAGCAAGGCGCGTCTCAAGAAAATCAAGGACGAGAACGGGACAGCGGCCAAAAAGCCCTCTGCCAGCAGAAAGGGGTCCGGGCCGCAGAGCTCAGAGGCCAGCCCGGGCCAGGTCCCCACTGCCCACCTGCCAGGCACTGCCAAGCCTGCGACGTGACCCAAACCTGCTGGCAGTGCCAAGCTGGACCTGAGCTGAGCCTGGCAGGACGGGCTGGGCGGAGCCTCTGCTGGCTCCTCTGTCCTGTGGCCGAGCCACAGGCCCCTCTCTGTCTGGGTGGCCTGGCCGGGGGCAGCGTTCTGTGGGGAGAAGATTGTGTGTAGCAGACGGTGGAGAGCCTCCTCCTCTCGCACGCCGGGCTTGGAGCCCCGCCGGTGGGCCCTGGAGAGTCAGGCGCGGCCTTGCTTCCCCGGGACCTGTGTTCTGGTGCAAGAGTCCAGCAGGCTGTGGGCAGATCAGCAGGAAACGTGGTCGGAGTCCGCGAGCAGTGCTGTCGAGGAAGCAGGAGTGCAGCAGAGAGCCTACAGGGTCTGAGAGATGTCTGGGGGTGGCGTGCTGGGCCTGGAGGGCGAGGAGAGCACCACGGGTGCCTGCAGACTGCAGAGAGAAGGGCCCAGGAGTGAGCCAGCTGACTCAAGGCAGGGGCAGCCCCTCAACCTGCCGGGGAAGAGGACCTCATGCCAAAACCAGCCTGAGCTTGCAGAGCCAAGGTGGCATGGTGGCACCAGGCCCCTCTGCCCCCGATTCCCAGAGCCTGGCGTGAGACGGCACTTCCTAGAACTGGGTCCTAGGTGCTTCCCTGTGGCATCGGGGCCCGGGAAGCCCCCTGCACTGCGTGGCCTTGGAGTCCAGCGTGCCTGCCACCGCGACACTGATACCGCCGCGGGCGCCTTCCACGGAGCCTTTTCCGTGACTAAAAAGAGCGGCCTTCATCTCTGTGCTTTCATGCTTGGCCACCAGGTGTCTCAGCCGGCTGCGGCTGGGCCGCCCTGGAGCTGGGAGTGGACGGCCCCTCCCCCCAGCCCTCCAGCTGTGGGCTCCAGGAAGCCGGGCCTTGAGGGCCTGCGCCCGCCTCCGCCGCTTCCCTCGGCCTAGAGACAAGATGGTGTCCTTGCCCCTGACCTTTTCCCGCATCTCTCCGTGTGCTTTCTGGCAGAGGAGAGGGTCACCAGTCCACACGGCAGGCCCTGTCTGGCAGAAGCCACGCTCAGTGTGGACCAGACCTCGCACTGGCATTCTCGGCCCCCCCCCACCGTTTCTCTCGTGTCTGTGTGTGTGTGTGCGCCAGAATCCTGGGGATTTGTTAAAAGTGCAGAACGTAGCCCGGCGTGGTGGCTCACGCCTGTTATCCCAGCACTTTGGGAGGCGGAGGTGAGAGGATTGCCTGAGCCCAAGGTTCGAGACCAGCCTGGGCAACTTGATGAGACCTTGTCTCTACAATAAATCGGTTTTTTTTATTAGCTGCACGTGGTGGCGCACGCCTGTGGGTCCAGCTACTTGGAAGGATGAGGTGAATGGATAGCCTGAGCCCAACAGGTCGAGGCTGCAGTGGCCATGAGCGTGCTGCTGCACTCCAGTCTGGGCGACAGTGACTCTTAAAAAAAGCAAAGCCCAGGCTGTGCATCCCCTTCGACCCCCCAGTTACCCTCACTTTTAGCAAGCCCTACAGGAGGTGAGAGCAGGTGACCCAGAGGCCCTGTTGGATTCCTCGTGGTGGCACGTTCTCGCCTCTCCTGGTCCCCTGAAGCCCCGGTTTCCCTTGGGATGTGTCTGAGCCCGGAGAGCGCAGTGTTCCCAGGGGCGGGGTGAAGCCTTGGTGTGAACAGAGGAGGTTTCCCCTCCCTGGAAGCAGGGCTGCCCTGTCAAGTCTTCTGTCACCCTGAGCAGGGGCTGTGGCCTCCGGCCTGTGGTGTGAGATCTGTGGCCACCAACAGACCCGGAGCAGAGCTGTTCTCTGAGGAAGAACTGGAGGTGGGGCCGCTCTGCCAGGGCCTCCCTCCTTGGGGGTCTCTCCCAGACTGGCTGGAGCCAGGCCTTCCTAATCCCGGGTAATCATTCCCAGCCGGCGCTTGGTGCAGGCCTCACCCAGGGTCTGGCTCTGAGTGGCGAGTCCCAGATCATCCTTCCCGCAGGATGTGGGTTTGTCCTGGCCTGCCTACAAGGCCCAGGCCGGCAGGTTCTCGGGATCTTCCAGGGGCTTCCAGGAGGGGGGCTTGGTGAGGCCTCTGAACTGGGGAGACAGGAAGTCAGACCGGCCGGCCTTGCCCCGCCCTCCTAGTCGACGCCCCCCACAAGCCAGGAAGGGGAGGGGGAACTCACGCCCCGGCCCCGCCCCCTACTCAAACAAGTCCGCTCCATACCTGCCTCAGCTCCCCACCCCGCGGCCTGGCTGAAGCGGGCACGGGG
>NW_007087233.1:0-1076 GCF_000164805.1 Carlito syrichta | reverse complement strand
CCCGTGGGCGGGAGGACGGGCCCCTCCCCCCGGGCGTGAGGGGGCAGCGGCTCCGTGCTGCCCTGCCTGCCCCACCCCCACCGCGCACGCCGGCCCAGCTGCTGCCTGAGCCGGGCAGCCTGCCAGCAAGGGGAGGCGGCTCTTCGCGCCCCAGGAGGCCGGGATCAGGGCGAGGCCAGAGGAGGGTCTCTGCTGGGGACGGGGGCTCAGTCTTTCCTTGGGAGCCCGAGGGTCCGGGATGAGCCGCGGGTGGTTGGGCAATGTTTCCCTTTCCAGGGAAAAAGAAAGAAAAACAACCCTTTCCAAAGAGCTAAAAATAGAGCTGAGCGCTGGCCAGGGCTGTGGCCTGGAAGGGGGGGACACTCCTTCCTGGGGCCTGGGCAGCTCTGGCAGGCCTTGGCCCTGTGGGGGAGGAGGGGGCACGAGGGGGAGAGAGCTGTCCTTGCCTGGGGGTGTGGGCATCAGCTGGCCTGGCCAGGTCACCAAGAGCCCCAGGGCAGGGCTGTGCGCGAGCGTATTTGTGCAACTCGATTTGTGTGCGAGAAGTTGTCGGTGCGAGTGACAGGAAGGCCGCCAGTGTGGAAGGAGGGCGGAAGCCAAGTGGGTGCAAGGGGCTGCGCTGTCCTGGGAGGCGGCGTCACAGGCCCGTGGCACCGAGCGTGTCTGCACACGAGGTGGCCTGGAAGGCGGCGGAAAGACGGAACATGGACGCCCCGATGGCAGAGACTGACAGCGGCTGCGTGGTGAGGCTGGGTGCGGGCGAGGCCTTGCGGTGCGAGGAAGGCTCGGTGTCTGCGAGAGGGCGGGCGTGTCTGTGGCCCTAGAAGGTGGAGTGTCCTGGATGTGGGTCTGGACCACGGATCGGGACTGGGGGCGAGGAATGTAGGTCGGACCGCAGGTCCGAGTTCGGGTGTGGACTGGGGTTCTGGGCTCTGGGCCCGAATGTGGGCCTGGACTGGCGATCTGGATGCGCTTCCGGACTGCGGGTCCGGACTGCGGGCTTGGATGCGCTTCCGGACTGCGGGTCCGGACTGCGGGCTTGGATGCGCTTCCGGACTGCGGGTCCGGACTGCGGG
>NW_007087232.1:0-739 GCF_000164805.1 Carlito syrichta | reverse complement strand
CCCTCCCCTTGCTGTCTTGCTCCCTGGGCCCTGGCCACACGGGCCGCCCTGGCGAGCAGTGCCCGTCTCTGCTCCCCTGGGGGCCTTCGTGTTTGCTGGCCTTCTGCCCTGGACCTCTCTCACCCGGCGGTGGGAATGGCTGGGTCTCCCCTGACTCGGTTCTCTGCCACCTCCCTCCACCACGCTCCAGCCTCTTGTCCTGCTTGATTTTATTCTTAGCACTGGTCATTCTCCAAAACACAGCGCTTATTCCCCAGCGGGCGGCTGGCTTGTTCACCATCTGTCCTCCTCACCAGCCCAGGAGAAGGGCAAGGACTGTCCCACTGGCTGCTCCTGGCTTGCAGGGGCTCAGGTGGTGTTACAGAATGGATGATTAAATGTTGGGAGGGGCCGGGCATGGTGGCTCACATCTGTAATCTCGGCGCTTTGGGAGGCCAAGGCGGGAGGATCTCTTGAGTCCAGGAGTTTGGGACCAGACAACAGAGCGAGACCTCGTCTCCACAAAAAATAAATTAGCTGGCTGTGGTAGCATGTGCCTATAGTTCCAGCTACTTGGGAGGCTGAGGCAGAAGCCCAGGAGGTCAAGGCTACGGTGAGCTGTGATGGTGCCATTGCACTCCGGCCTGAGTGACAGAGTAAGACCCCAACTTAAAATTTTTTTTTCAAAAAGGGGGTGGGATGGCAGTTGAGGGAAACTGCCAGGGGAGGGAGGGGCACACCTCATTAACAAGGGTAACTG
>NW_007087231.1:0-816 GCF_000164805.1 Carlito syrichta | reverse complement strand
CAAAAAAAAAAAAAAAAAAAAAGAAGAGAGGGAGAGAGAAAGAGAGAGAGAAGGCAGGGGTCGATGGTGCCGTCCTGCAGGGACTCCGTGGAGGCCGCCACCCTCCCCCCGTCCTCCACGTCCTCAGGGAGGCTGAGTCTCGGGTGCCGCGGCCCGGGGAGGCTGTGGTGGGGGGTCATCTGTCCCAGCTGGAGCAGGAGACAGCAGCCCTGCAACCCCCTTCATAATTAATAAATGAAGAATATGGTTGTTAATCAATGGGGCTGTGAAGAGCGTATCGATCCCAGCCTCGCGCGATTTTTTTTTTTGGTGCCTCGTAGATTTTTACACCTCATTTAGAACAAGCTTCCCCGGGGACCTCTTAAAACCGGGAGATATTTGCAGGACGCCAGTGGGGCGGGGGTGCTGGCATGGAAACCTGGCTGGAAAGGAGGGGGCCTCAGAAAGGGCTTGCCCTCCCTCTGAATATCGATGAGGGCCCAGTTATCCCGGTTGTCGCAGGGGAATTCACATAGGGGGCATTGAGGACGGCCAATCCCCTCGTTATTTTTTGTTGCACAAACAAGGTGGGTCTGGGTGGTGACATCATAGTAAAAGGAAGCTCGGCGGCCGGGCTCGGTGGCTCCCCCTGTCATCCCGCGCCTTTGGGAGGCTGAGGTGAGTGGATGGCCTGAGCCTGGGAGTTTGAGACCCGCCTGGGCAACTTGGTGAGACCTCATCTCTACAATAAATCAAAAACTAGCTGGGCGTGGTGGCGCGCGCCTGTGGTTCCAGCTACTCGGAAGGCTGAGGCGGAAGGATCGCCGGAGCCCAGCA
>NW_007087230.1:0-791 GCF_000164805.1 Carlito syrichta | reverse complement strand
CACCGAGCCCGGCTTGGATTTTAACCTTTTAAGTCAAAATAAAGTGCTGCATATCTTAAATAGTATGCAGAAGATAATTTTTTTGATATTGGAATCACAAATTCAAATGAATGTATTAATGGTATGTTTTACACTTAAGCCCGAAATCTAGATGAGAAAAGTTTATAAACATAAGAAAACAGCACTGATTTAGAATGGGGTAGATATAGTAATCCTTATATATTGCTGTGAACATGTTTCTCATTATAAGTGAAAAATATTTTCATTTTGCTGTGAACATGTTTCTCATATTTTCTAAGTGAAAAATATTTAGGTTAATGACTTTCATGTTGGTTTCAAATGTATGATAAAGGCTGTATGTTTTGTTTTGTTTGAGTTGTAGTCTCACTTTCTCGCCCAGGCTGGAGTGCAGTGTCATGCTCCCTGCCACCGCAGCTTTAACCTCCTGGGCTCAGGCGATCCTTTCCGCCTCATCCTTCCAAATAACTGGCCATCACACCTGGCTATGTTTTTGATTAATTGTAGAGATGAGATCTTGCCAAGTTGCCTAGGCTGGTCTCAAACCTTTGAGCTCAGGAATCCTCTCACTTTGGCCTCAAAAGTGCTGGGATTATAGACCTGAGCCACCACGCCTGGCCTAAGGCTGTATACTTTATGTCTTGAATCTGTTTGCCAGTCTTTGTGTGTGTGTGTGTCGGTGTGTATGTGTCAGAGTCTCACTCTGTTGCCCAGGCTGGAGTGCTTTGCGTGTGTGTGTGTGTGTGTGTGTGTGTGTGTGTGTGTGTGTGTGT
>NW_007087229.1:879-36949 GCF_000164805.1 Carlito syrichta | reverse complement strand
CACACACACACACACACACACACACACACACACAGCCTTTACTTAAACCCTCTTTCCAAGAATCTTAAGACCTAGTTGCAGAAAGAGACAAGCAGGGTGCTTTTGTATATTGAAGGTTGAAAGAGGGCACTATGGAAGCATGAAGCTGAGACTGCAAATAGAAACAAAACTCAGTCTTGAACATGACTAGGAGGAGCCTGGGCAAGACACTCCAAAAAAATTAACTTGGTTTTACCCTGCCTTGCACCATTCTGACTTGTGCTCACATCATCCCACTGGATGTAATGCACTGTATCCTCTCATAAATTAACTCCACTGTACTCATAACCCTGCTACATGCACTAGTATCACACATGTTCTTTGTTCATGATAAATTGCCCCATTTCTGTATGGTTTTGAGGACTTCTCATTTTCTTTGTATGAGTGACATGTGATTGCTGAAAATTCATAAGTAGATTTTGAAATTTTTGAAAGTAGTTACATTGCATTTTATTTTTGTTTTAATTCTTAGAATCTGAGTTTTAAGTACTTAAATGTTTTATCTATTGTACTTAATGTGTAGAATTTAATAGCTATATCAATTTACATTAATGTTGTCAACCTTAATTCTTTTGTTGGTTGCCACATCAAATATGTTCCTAATAGAAATGGTAGACAATGAAATAATAAGATTGGGTGAGCATTCAGAAGACAGGAGAATGAATGAGATTACTTCTCTTCTGCCCCTTTTCTAAAACATTAGGCACTAATTCGGCTTCAGGTATTCTATTACAGAAGTACTGAAGGGAAATCTAGAGCTGCTTTAAAATTATTCATAAAATATCTTTGAATTATTGAAAGATTCAATGTGATGTTCTGGCAGAAGATAGTATGAATTCATCTGGGGCTATCACATGATTTTTGTCACATTTTACTCATCTTTTCTTCCCACTTGCTCCAGTTATGATCTCCTAATGTCCAATATAAATCTCATTCATTTCTTCAGTGATGAAGTATGAAGAAAGAGACAAAGAGCTAATACATGAAAACTGTGACAAAGAAAAAAGCAAAAAAGTCAAAATAGTGAAAGAGTAACAATTTCCTCTATATCCTGGTTTTTGAGGAATGCCCTACATGACTAAAAGCAAGACACTTTATGGTTTTGTTTTTATTAGTTTGTTCTGTGCAAAAGTTGGTTTATGCATAATTTGACTATGTTGTCTTTCATTTATCATTTTAAAAGCACAGCTATTGGTAATAATATAGTAAGAAAAAGGAATAGTTAAGTTTTACAATTGTACTGAGTTTATGCAAGAAACTTCATTTCTCAAGTTATTTGAGAAAGAATTTATACAAATTTTATTTTACTAAGATTGTATTACGTCTATAAGCAATAAAATTTTTTGTGATATATATACTTAATTTACCAAAATCAGTTGATGACATGTTTTGGAATGCTTTATTCTTAATTTTTTTTTCCTTTTTGACACCATACTGCATTATGATTAATCAAATACAAAATACATAACACAAAACTGGAAACGAACGGGCATAAACAGAAATGTCTAATTCAGAAGAACGCACACCTTTGCCACTGTACCTTACTACTACAAAGAGTAAAGAAAAATGGAAATGGGAAGCACTTGATAATTTTATTTTTAGAAACTAAAGACAGATGTCAGAATAAATGTATAGAAAGTAGGATCATGTCTATAATTCTGAAAAAGGCAATTTTTTAATGTTTGGAAAAACAATGGAAAGTAAAAATGATTTCTTTTGAAAATAGCATTATTACTGATGAAACTGACATTGTTCATTTTTCCTGATTCTAAACAAAAACAACAAAAAAATAAAAACAAAGAAAGGAAAAAGAAATTTCAAGCTTGACAAGATCACAATGCATAAGTGTTACACATATTTGTGGTCAGATGAATGTGAACTGACAAATACTTTATAATTGGTTAGAATGAGTACTAGAATATTGAGCTTGCTGTGAGTTTAGGGTCTGGATAAACTTGAATTAACCATATGGTATAGTCTTAGAATAGCCACACCACTCATATTCAAAATGTAAATTAAAAAGAAAAAAATACTTTTTTCTAAGTCAAATGTTATAATTTTAGTTGTTGGGATACTCAATTATACAATTCATTGCACATTTCCATTAATATGGGAAAGCAAAGCATTTCCTTTGCATTTTGTCCAGAAAGAAGAAAGAGAATGGAGAGCACAGAACTATAATTACAGAAATGGATTTCATGAGCCACCGAGAAATATCGATTTTGTTACTATAATGTTGCAGTCAATGAGACGTTAGTATGTTTAAATTACAACATGTTAATATGCTTTAATTTCCTTGTAATTCCCTAAAGCAAAATTTCCTTGTAATAATATTTAAATAACCATAATAAGAAGAAACATATTATAGTTAAATCTATTATACTTAGAATTAAAATAATGAAATTGCATCTTTATTATTATATTTCTCAGAAGTAAGACAAAAGTTATGTACTGGGCACTGTTTTTGACAGATTTTTTTGCCAAATGTTTTTTGCTTGCTCCAAAATGTGTATTCCCAAACCAAAGTCTGATATATTTTAGGATTACAGAAGCGTTTTTCATATCTGGAAAAAAAGAGAGTTCTTTAAGACTTAAAATCAATGAAACCGGACAAGAATAAAAATGAAAAATACTATTAAAGAATCAATACTGATGACAAGGTCTTCACACTAATAAAGCAGTTATCACTAAGGGACACATCAGGTCCTTTTATGGTATTGGTCTCAGAGAACAAAAAATAAATACAAGATTTGGATTTATTATATGCAGTTAGATTTGGAATATATAGTTAAACTTATAAGACAGACACCTAAATTTTTATATTAGCAAACAACTAATAACAGTAATATAATGTTTTAAGTTAGAAATGAGATTTGTTGTTTTAGTCTGCCAATTTATAATCATTGGATGGTAGAAGAGACTTGGCATTGCTTCAGTTTTGAATGTCCAGAATACTGTTAATGTGAGACAACAAATACAAAATTGCTTTTGATGAAGTTTTGCTATGGGTAGGGAAAAAACTCTTGCCAGCAGAGGCACAACTGCAGGTAGCGCTCTGTCTGTGAGTTGCTTATGTAAGACTGCAGTTTTGTTGCTGAGAGCACTGCTGCATTTCCCTTCTGAGGCTTCTCCAGTCAGGCTCCAAGTTTCCTCTCACATTACTTACCACCAAAATTTCCCTTTGTCTTTACTGACTGTTTTTCCTCTTCACACACAGGCCCAGCTGCTACTGCAGCCGGTTGCCCACACTCCCCCATGCTGCTCTTGCTGAGGATGGCAGGCAGAGTGAAGAATAACAGCTGGGATTGGCTTACTTTGGCATCTAAATAATTTTGGGTGGGTCCTTTCCTACTTTATTATTTCATTTCATTTTATAATCTTTCCTTCCGCTGAACTTTTAAAACTACGTAAATGATGTTTTTCTAACATGTTTTCTTTGTCTGGCTGTGACTTTCTTATACCTGGCTGCTCAAGAAAAACAAACCAGCTCATTTTGCACATTGTTATTTTTCTCCAGTGTTAAGCACTGATTAGAAAACAAATGTGGTAGAAACAAGTGTATTAGTGTAATCTTGGACGTGTGGCTTAACCTTTCTCTGACTAAAAAGAGGTGTATAATAAATAGAACCTTCTCATTGGTTGGGAGAAGGACTAAATGAAAGCACTTTTTAATATATTTAGAATAATTCCTGGCACACAGTAATTGCCGAGTAGATTAGATAGAAAAAAAAAAAAAACAGATGGAAGAGATAAAAAGAGGGAGAGAGGAGACAGGAAGAGAGGGAGAGGGTAAGAGAAGAGGGTGGAAGAACGGAGGGACAACTAACTGCAGAATGGAAGAATTAATAACCACTTAGACAATTAAGACCAATGTTATGAACTTGGGATATTATGTACAACAAATTATGAATTAGAAAAACACTGTAGTTTATGAGAAAGCTTATATAATTTTACCCAATCAGGGAATTTTATTGAGGGTAGGAATTTTAGTGATTATTGCCCCCTGCGTGGAGTAATGATGTCCATGGCATCCATAGTCAACATGTTTATCATTTTGAATTTGTGCGTTTTAATGGTAAGGAAAATCACTATCTGACAAGGAAGTTCATTTCATTTTTTTAATAGTCTAGTGAAAATCAAGTACTTACCTGCCTAACCCCCAGTCTGACTTACTACATTTTTCACTTTTTAGTCTTAGTTCTTTCTTTAATGCCACCAGAACATAATCATAACAGACCTCCAACTTTTTAAAGATGGTTACCGAGCTTTTTTGTTAGTGGTGAATACTCCTCAATATCGTGACTGTTCTGTCAACATTCTGTTTGTGCTCCTGTTTGTGAAGCCCCTCTTAAAATGGAGCATCCCAATTTATTTTCCAGAAGTGCCTGCCTTGTTCACAGAATAGTGTTGGTGACACTGGCAACTTTTATTTATTAAAGCCACCTGAGTTGACAGCAGCTTATTTGGCAAATATGCCAGCCTATTCCTTTATATTGAGATAGCCGTCAACCTTTCTAAGGGTTCTTCTCATAGCTCTGTTAAGCCAGTGTTTTTCTTTATTTCACATGTGTGGTTTGTTTGTTGAAGTTTGGGAAAATCCTCTTGTACTCCCTCTAATCTTGAATGTGGATTATACTTCTAGTAACAACATGTGGTGCCCTGGAAAAGACATGAGCTCTGGTGTGAGACATTCCTACATTCAAAGAATAGTTCTACTATGGCATGCCTGTGCTTAATTTGCTTCACGTCATTTTCCACATTTATTGTTTTTACAAAACTGACCAGTTAGTCATAATAAGAGTTGCATTAGCTGCAGAAGTTCTTTAAAAGTATTTTTTTAATGTAAAATACACATTTTGTGGGCTTTCTCTCTAAAATGTCAGTATTTGAAGAAGTTTTTGTTAAGATAATTTTTGATTCAATTACACAAAATATATGCTTCTGGCTTTCATGGAAGATGTAGACCAATAAATGTCTTGCAGGTTTTCTTTATAAATATTACAAAATTATGTAGATACTTATAATAAATGAAAGGTTAATTTGAAGTTCTTTAATATGAAGAAACAAAACAATCTTTCTTCACACCTAAAATAAACAGAAGTCCTTTTAAATGTCTTAACAATTTTTTTATTTTAAAAGAATCTGGAATGGCCACAACAGAATGGCAGAATTAAAATACCATCATAGCTGTGATTGCTTAATTTTGTAACTTTAATTTGCTGTCATTTTGTAGATTTGCCAGTCTCTGTGAATATTTGTGAAAGCCCTGTGTTTTAAAAGAGGCATATAATTTTTCAGAATAATTTTTTAATTAACTGCTTCTAAGTCAAAGAGTAATCTATAAAAAGTAATTCCACAGAAGGCTATGTATGTTTAAAAAAAGTCATCATTTCTTCTAAATTAAAAAAAGTCTATATTTTCACCAAATTTATTTGCAACCCATCTTTTTGTTTTTCTTATAGAATTAACTACTCCAACTGCTCTTTTCCTCTACCACTAGTCTGTGATCAGTTTTTGCTTTATGGAATTTTGAATATAGAGGAAGAACTACTCTATGAACAGTAAACATCATCATTATAAGGAGTATCACTAATTACCATATGCAGCTCTCCATACTACAGTTCTTATAGCAACAACTAACTGACAATGTTTCCAAATTTTACATTGTGATGAACAAGAATGTCTGTATGCTCTCAGAAGATGACATATGACAGACTTATTGCTCTACTATAAATCGCATTTACTTTGGAAGATATCATCAGTGTTTTTTACATTACTATTAGTAAATCGCTCCCAGGTGCTTTCAAGAATATCTGGATACAATATTTATCCTTAAAGTTGTAGACATTGGTTTAAAAGATAGGGCCAAGCTTTTGCTGTCTATTGTATTTTATTTAATATGACCACCTTATCAATATGAGGAAATAGGAAAATAAAAATGACTTTCTTTTACATTATTATAGAAACTGCCACCATCTATTTTTCATTAAGAAATAAAACAATTTTTAAATCAGTTATTATATCAGGTAAATAAAGAATAATAATATTCAAAAAATATGATAACAAATATAATTTCTAAGCCTAAATTCATGCTAAACATGAATTAGCATTTTTTTCGTGTAGATATGTCTAAAGCAGAAATATGCTATGATTTTTACTGATAGTGAAGAAAAGTAAAGGAAAATATAAATTAGGAGAAAATACAGAAAATATCTGAACTCACAATGTATACTTTTATAAATCTCACTAAAAGAACTAGAAGGACATTTATATGCCAAAGTACTTTGCTGTATAAATGTCTTTCCAGTTACAAGCCATATATTTGAATACACACATTGTTTTTATAAAAATGAGTTTAACAGGGTGCTGTGGCTCACATCTGTAACCACAGCACTTGCCTGAACTCAGGCGATCGAGACCAGCCTGAGCAATGTTGTGAGACCTTGTCTTTACAATGAATCAAAAAATAAATCAAAAAATTAGCTGGGTGTGGTGGTGCATACCTGTGATTCCAGCTACTTGGAAGGTTGAGGCAGAAGGATCACCTGAGCCCAGCAGTTTGAGTCTGCGGTGGCCATGAGTGTACCACTGCATTCCAACCTGGGAGACAGAGTGAAACTTCAACTCAAAAAAAAAAAAAAGAGTTTATATTGTACATACTGCTTGTTAATATTTTATCTATGCCATGAAGTGTTTTTCATGTCTAGGATTAGAGACGTGCTTCATCCTTTTAATTTAGCTCATATTATTTCTTTGTATGCATGTACCATAACTTATGTACCAAATGTATTGCTGTAGGTCATTCATTTCTAGTTTTATTTTCTTATTATAAACTATATTGTTTCTAGAATCAGTATACATATCTTTTTATGCACTTGTCTGATTATATCCATGATATCAATTTCTAAAACAATTTCTCACCACCTGGCAAATAAGAAGGTGTTTTGGTAACCTCTTAGTAGACATTTAGAGTAATGTCATTTTTCCATTTTAGTTCACTGTCTTCTTGTCCAAGCATCATCTTGGCACCAAGACACTTTAAAGTGCATACTTTCTTTAAGCAAGAGGTATTCACATTGTTATTAATGACATTGGGTATCTGTCAGTTCTGACTTGTCTTTGTCTAGTAAACATAATCCATAAGTGACTTAAAGTCAGCGAACAATATTTCTCACAAAATAGAAGCTTATTTTTGTTTTGTTTTTTTTTGGTGTAGAAGTATACAGACAAACTTATTGAATATTTAAAAAAATCTCATTTTCTATTACTTTATTCTGTCCATTATAAGCTATGTGAGCCATATAAGATGAGAACCTCATTGTCTCATGGCATTTATTAAATAAAGCATAGATCCTTTATTTAATTTATTGTGTGCCTAGTTAAATATTGAGCACCTACTGAATGCCATGGTACTAATTTTAAAGGTTTGATAAAATAGCAGGCATTCTGTTCTTTATCATCTTTCTTTCTTCCTCCTGTCCTCTATCCGTTAATCATCTACCTGATGGTATATAATTATATTATCCACAGTTAATAATGTTATGTCCTATTTTTCGACAGTGGGGTACTTCAGTTTTTTCAACTTCATATATTTTTGCTTCACCTCTTCTTTAATAATAACATTCCATGAAGGGAGGAAGCAGTATTAGCTCAGATGGAACAAATTAGAAGCAAGTGTGATTACTCCTTTTTAGTATATTCAGAGCAGTCATTATTAGTGACTTGTGCCATTCTTTACTTCCGAGTCCAGGCACAGCCTCTGAATCCTTCTCTGCTTCCATGGACATCATCAATATTTTCTTCATTTCTCATTTTTTAATTAAAAACAAATGTGGCAAAGAAGTATGGGCTTTAAGTGTACCCTCCATCCCCACCTGTGTTGCATTGTATTCAATAGGTGATTTTTTTTCATTTCTATTTCCCCTCCCGCTCTCTGCCCTTGGAGTTTTCAGTGTCCATTATGCTGTTCCATATGCCTTTGCAGTTCCTTAGTTTAGTTCCCATTTATAAGTGAGAACAGGCAGCATTTGGTTTTCGGTTTCTGCATTACTTTACTTAGGATAAATGGTCCCCAGTTCCATCCAAGTTGCCACAAAAGACATCGTTACATTCCTTTTCATGGTTGAGTAGTATGCCATGGTATAGATACCACATTTTCATTATCAACTATCAATTGATAAACAGTCTTTCATACTGACATTTATAATTAGAATGTCCATAATGCTATTCTATTTTAACAAAAAATTACTAATTTTCATCTAGAGAAAAGAACAAAATAAACAAATTTTACCATTACTTAATCAAGCACTGTTCAAATAAGAATAAAGTTGAGTCAACAAACTTTGTTTATTTTGGTTCCATTGGTAAAGTCACTCTCATTATATTATGCATACCTGAGGACATGGTGGCTGACCATGTTAAATATAGTTATCCATAAGCTTATTACCAGAATACAGTGGTAGCTATAAAATGAATAATTAAAATCAACAAACATATTTGCCACTAAGACTAAGGTACCCAGCTGTATGGTAAGTTCAGAGCAAGGATAGAGATCTCATGGTGTCTGAGAAACCTGAGTTTAAACCTCAACTCTTCTCATTTCTGTGTGAATTTGAATTTCTAATTTTTGTGTGGATTACTTAACCTCCATCAGCATTAATTTTCTCAATTCAAAATCAAACAGTACATACTTCATTATCAAAATTCCTGATTCATGGTAGGTTCTCATAAGTATTCATTCTACCAGTTTTTCATTATCTTTCTTACTCTGCCTTTTTATCATTTCCATGCTAGAGCCTTCTCTTCTGTCACCTACCATCCCACCTTGACCATAAGTGTAGGTGATGAATAAAGCAAAATGCCTCAAGATGGTGGAGAGACTTGTCTCCCTCCAAACTCTCCTCCAAATTCTAGAAATTGATCAAAGAATGGAGGAAGGAAAAGGAAATGCAAATGGAAAAATCTTAGAAATGAGTCTTTTATTTATCAGACTCGTATATCCAATTATTTTCCAAGAATTTGTTTTAGTGATCCTTCCCATAGTCTCCTTGAACTCAACCTATCTATAATTGAACGTCCACACTGATGATACTTTTTTTCCTGTGTTTTCCATCTCAGTACATACCCATCTGGTCCAATCTCAAACGGTTAAGTGAATATTTATCCCCTTTCCTCTCTTACTAGCCTTCTATCACCACCAACTCAACTAACTATGTTAGTCATGAAGTCCAGTGAAGTCTACTTCCTTATTGTTTCTTAAATCTATTTAAAACTCTGTGTTCCCACTAATGTTTATTTGGCCCATCTACTTTATTGAAATAGTTATCTGACTGATAGCTTACCAGCAATTCAATCTACCTCACTATAAATAGAATGATAATGAAAAATGCAAATCTTGCTTCGTTCCCCAAATGATTCTTTAATGGAAGATTATAAATTGCTTTTAAGATGAATTGCATACTTCTTGGCGTGGTATACTAGGCTTTTCATGATTGAATTCCTGTTTATTTTTCCTCTTTTTTCTTGTTATATTTCTTTTTCTGAGTTTCAATCTGCAGTGATACTGAATTCTAAGACATTCTAGAGACCTGTCAAGCTTCTCTTGCCTCCAGGCCTTTGTACATGCTGCATCTGCTTCTAGAATAACTCTTCCTTTCCCCTCCATCCTCCTTGGCCATTCTGCTTACTATTAATGTCTGTTCATCTTTAGGATTTGATTTAGACATGATATTATTTTGCCTGTCTTCCATTAGCCTCTGTAGTACTTCACACATTCTATGTAAAAAAAGTATTATAGTGTACTGCAGTTGATAGGAATAAATGTATTGGGAATAGGGAGGAAATTTATTTATTATTTATTACTTATTTATTTATTTTTTGAGTTGGAGTCTCACTCTGTGGCCCCGACTGGAGTGCAGTGGCCACTCCCGGCCACCGCAGCCTCGACCTGCTGGGCTCCGGCGATCCTTCCGTCTCAGCCTTCCGAGTAACTGGAACTACAGGCGCGTGCTATCACGCCCAGCTAATTTTTTGATTTATTGTAGAGATGAGGTCTCGCCAAGTTGCCCAGGCGGGTCTCGAACCTGCAGGCTCAGGCAATTCACTCACCTTGGCCTCCCAAAGCGCGGGATTACAGGCTGAGCCCCCGAGCTCGGCTGGGAGGAAATGTTATTCGTCAGTGCATCACAGGCATCTGTCACCACACCTAGCAGGGAGTAAAAACTCAAGAAATATATGGATGAATGAGTTGTGCCATGGCTAACTAGGCTTTTCTGTGTGGTCATTCTATGTAAGAAACATATGAGAAAAGCTGTACAGTGCTTTCTTTCACAAAAGAATCTTTGATCAGACTATTCAGATAACTAAAAAAGTATTCACAAATATGTCATCTGTATATGTAATTGCTTTTTAGGTTGTGGAAGAACTTGTTTTTCTTGTGAAAGAATGCCTTTTAAGTACTATTTTTCTTTGTAGGAATTCTAGATTAGCATATTTGTTTGGTAAAATCTGGTACACGAATGAATCGACCTTTAAAAAGCCCAGAAAAGAGTAATTACAGTTTCCGCCTCTATAAAATTACTTAGTTACCAATGCCTTCAAGTTATAAGTGAAATGAAATCCATCCATACTCTGTGACACAGTTATGGAAAAGTATTTGGTGGGGTTGGTTTCATCCCTTTATGGTTAACCTCATTCATTGGCATCTATTAGCTCTCATATATGAAATGGGTAATTAGTCATTCCCAAAGAAGGATTATATATAAGTACCATTGCAAAGTGAAGACATACAGGAATATAAAACATTAAAAGATGAAAATAATTTGATAAAAAGGAATTTGTGGGCCATAAAAACTTCTTTAATTATTCTAAAATGTATTTTTCACTTTGTATTTTCTACTTAAAAGAATGATTTCTAACAAGTACTTTGGAATTTTAACCAAATTAATTCTTAATAATGAAGATTAAATGATAAGAATTGGAATAGTTAAATGTTTCTTGGTGGGATCTAATATGGGCCTTGGTGAATAGGTAGGGCTTGAATGAAGAGAAAACAGGGAGAAGGGAATTATTGGCTCAAGAAAAAAGGCAAAATGAAGGAGAAGTTGCAGTGAAGTTTTAGGGGAAGGTTGCACTTTTGAAAAAGAGCAGGGAATATCACTGAATAATAGACTGGAACATTTGCCAGCTATTTCCTTTTATTAGAATCTAATTAAAATGTGTTTAAGTGTAACAAATTGTGATTTTTTTATAAAAATAAAACTTCAAATATAATTTATCTCGATAGTCTGATGTTTTAATTAATTTATTTAATTTATTCGATATACTGTCTCATACCTAACTATATCTAAGATGTTTGTATTTTTGTTTGATCTAGAATTTACCTATACAAAGGTAGAAAATAAAAAGCAAAATTTTTTTCTTATGTAAAAGAGGATATAACATAAATGACAATTGCCTGAGCTACATCAAGTTTTATAATAATTCAAATATTTCTATGTGGTGCATCATCATTACCATAGTTTGAAATATTTTTGTAGTATATATTTTCTATTTTCCAAAAGATTCAAAAAAGAGGCTCCCACATAATTATCAGGAGTTATTTACCACCAACTAAACATAATTATTGCAATCACAAAAACACATATTTAAAAGAGACTCCAACAGTTTATCTGGTTGATGGTCTAATCTCTTCAAGGACATACATTCAAGCTGCCATAACTTACTAAATATTTTTTCTCTTTACTTAATCAAGTTCATTAATTTTTCTAACTTTAAGCAAGATTGTTTAAAAATGTTTCTGATGGAAAAATTCCATTTAGTAAATAAAGCCCTTGGGTAGGGGAGGGAGAGAGAGAGAGACAGAGAGAGACAGAGAGAAGAGAGAGAGAGATTCGACAAAGAGAGACAGACACATGTGCACGCAAGTGCACACACACACACACACACACACACACACACACACACACACACACAGAGAGAGAGAGAGAGAGAGAGAGAGAGAGAGAGAGAGAGAGATTCCACAACAGCTATTATTAATATTTAGTCTTGGCTTGTATTTAATAAAGCTTACTGGGAAAAAATTCCTTATAGTATCTAAGGTAACTTCCCCTTCTTCCATTGAAGACCGTTCTCGCTGGTGTTATGTGTTTCACTTACAATAGGAGAATTACATTATTGTTGCCAAAACCTGCATTTAGCTGGGAAAGTATGTGTGATATGTGCAAATTCTACCCTCTGTAGTAAAAACAATGATGGAACATATATAAAGGGTAACATTATTAATGTTATTCTTTTTATAACCTTACACGATTCATGTAGTTTAAACCTATAAATCTCCTTTCATTAAAAATAGAAATATCCTTCTTCCCCTTATAGTTTCTAGGGGCTCCAAGTTCACCCATGGTTGGCTCTCATAATGGTAGAGTCAGCCCATCTGAACTTGTTTTTTCTCTGGGTCATTGTCCAGGCCTTCAGATTTTTCCTAAATTTCTCTCATTATTATTTTATTGTTTTCATGTCCCTCAGTGTCACATTGTTTTCTAAGTAAATAAGGTCTAAAAAATGGCCTCATGTGCATTAAATGTCATCCATGATGTAAACTGTACAATTAGTATCTTTATATTTTAGAATAGTTTGGAGGAATAAAACCTAAAATTAAGGATAAAAATGGCAGTAATTTCAGGTTACCTGGAGACATATAAGATTTATAGGTGCAGCCGGGCTCGGTGGCTCAGCTGTAATCCCGCGCCTTTGGGAGGCTGAGGTGAGTGGATTGCCTGAGCCCGCGGGTTCGAGACCCGCCTGGGCAGCGAGACCTGATCTCTACAATAAATCAAAAAATCAGCCGGGCATGTAGCGCATGCCTGTAATTCCGGCTACTCGGAAGGCTGAGGCGGAAGGATCGCTGGAGCCCAGCAGGTCAAGGCTGCGGTGGCCGGGAGCGGCCACTGCACTCTAGACTGGGCGACCGAGTGAGACTCCAACTCAAAAAAAAAAATAAGATTTATAGATGCCACAGAAACCTTTTGATCAGTGCTGGGCACAGAGAAAATGCTCTGTTTATATTAACTACTGTGATTATTTATGATGAAGACTGTGGTGGTGAGGATGGCATTGTTTAAATATATAAGAGCAGGAACTGTATCTTATGTGTTTTTATCTTCACAGAATATAGTGCTTTGTTCTATTTATAGTGGGTGGTCAGTAGGTGTGTATTCATTCAATCAAACACAGTATTTTGATTACAAACAATGGATAGAAAGTTACTTACATTTTAGATTATTGGTGAAGTTGTCATTCAAATTGTTTATTACATCATTTAATTCATCATTGGTCATTCTTTGTTGCACATCCTTGCCTCCCTTTGAAAGTTAGCAGGGCTTTGTGACTTGCTTTGGCCATTTAAACGAAGCCAGAATTGATAAATGCCACTTCTGAGTTTTGAGACTGAGAGTGTGACTTGTCACATTTCTTTTTCCTGTCTCAGCAGTTACAAATGTACTTACCAAGATGGAGGCTTTAACATCTGGGTCCCAAAGTTACTTCCTAAGTAGGGTCCCACTTGAAGACCTGTCCTGGATACATAAACTGAGTGAGAAATAAAAGTCTGTTGTTATAAGCCACTGAGATTTGGGGGGTTGTTTATTGCAGCATAACCTGTCCTCTCTTGACTGACAATTGGCAACACATTTATTTGTGAAGAAAACATTTTGCTGCTAGACATGACTAAGCAAACTATTTTCTCTACACACAAATAAATTACGTTCAGGTGTCACTCCACATAATGGATTGTGCCATGCCAACTTTCTCTACATAAATGTGGTGAAATCCTTCCCTTACAAGGAAGAAACACAGCATCTGTTGTATTTGAACAGGAAAACTGCTTCTGGCTGGCTGTCCACAGTGCTGAATGAGGAATAAAATCTGGCTGAATATTTAGCTCTTGAATTTTAGCACTGAGGAGGAATGTGAGGAGCTCCACTTACCTATGTTATTGTATCTCAAACTCCTTTTTCTCTCATCTCAGGTATTAGAAAGTGCATAGTGCAGTGGCTTAACTTGCAACAGGTGCAATTGTTAAATGATCACTTGGGACTTTTATGGGCAAACAATAAATCTCTCTCAGCAACAGCAATAGATACTGAAGGGTAGAGAAAATAATTCTCATTTTCAGTCTTCTGTGTCACATTCTTGGTACTCCAAATAGAGATTCAATAATATTTCTGGAATTCTTGTTTTCCTGCTTTTATGTGTGAATATTATTTTGTATGTTAAATACTTACAAAAATGCTACATCCTTAGAAGTCATTTTTGTTAAATTTTTGCGTGAATTTTTGAGTAAATTATTGTAAAGAAATTTATATTTCTTGCTCTTTAGTAGGGATAAGTGGGAAACAAAAATGAATATGCAGTTTCAGTGGCAGCTAAGAGAGATATGTGAAAAGTATATTATTTTAAAGACTGTCTTTTAAAATTTGTTCACATAACCCCAAAATTACTGTTCTTAAGTATATTACTTTTTATATTAATTTATTATCTTCTCGTTAAGAACAAAAATTATGATTAAAACAATTGAAAATGGATTATAGAATACAAAAGAATATTAAATGCAGAAAAATACTGATAGTCTTAATTCAAAAGCTTTGTTAATCATATTAATATGGATTATTTTTAGTCCTGAATTCTTATTCTCATATTTTAATAAAGTAAGCCTGTTTCAATGCAGATGGTAAATAGGGCTCCTTGTTAGTTTAATTTTAGATGAAGTGAGTAAAGAAAGAGTACTTTCTGAAAACATTAGTCATTTCACATTGTTTTGCGGTTTACAGTGCTCCATTCAAAACAGCATGATATTGTTAGACCTACAATTGTATAGTCCTATTCACAAATAATAATTGATAAATGCTTCCCGTGTTTTAGTTCTGTGTATTTTTAGATACTTTTCTGAATGGCATTTTCTTATTTATAGGAGGATGGGGAGAAAGGAAGGATAGGTTAAAGGATTCATTGGGATACACAAAGAGGCAAACAGAGTCTCCTTTGCTTTCAAGTTGCAGAGTAGCTACAATATGAGGATGTTTTTTCCAAAATGAATACAGATAACTAACATAAAGTATCTACTATATGCTCAATGCTTTTGATGTGCTACTTCTAATCTTCCAAACATCTTCATATTATTGTTCATATTTTACACATAAGCGAAAATAAATTCAATAATTTAAATGCCCTGTCCAAGCAAAACCACATAGCTAGCAAATGACAAACTGAATTCAAATCCAGTGTCTGTACTGGCTGAATCATGGGTATGAGTTTTGAAAGATTATTCTTACTTAATATATCAAACTGTCTTTTCTAATGGTATAGATATTAGTCTCCATTACATTTTTCTGCATGAGACATTAACTGTTATGAAACTTACGTTTTAAGGACAGAGAGATCTTATTGGAAAGTAACTATATAAACTCCAAAGCATAGTTTCCAAAGGACTTGTTCTTTGGGGTGAGTGTGCTTGTCCTAGAAATAGACATTTATGTGTTTTACCTGCCCCTGGGGACACTGGAACACTCTGTTCTTTAAAATCTAGGGTTAAATTAGGCAAGGAAGGTTGAAGCTGAACAAACATACAATTATCAAAATCTCTTCTTAGCATTATGAAAACAGTGGAGCCTGGGCAGGTATTTTTATTTGCTTTTTTTTCTCATGAATTGAAAACAACAGTCAAATTCTAAGTGTATAACTTTGGGTATTTTGCCACCTAAATCTCAGTTTTTCATCTATAAAATTTGCCCAACTCCTGCAAAAGATTGTTCTTTCTATTTACTTGAATGCCATGTTTAAAGTTTATATCACAGTGCCTGCATAATATGACTGTAAAATTGGAAGTATTTACTGAGAGCATAGCGCATGTATTTAAGAACGGAATTGTATTATTACTGTTAAAGCTTCTGAGAATATGACAAAGAATACAACAGATAAAGTTGCTGCTTTTATTAAACTTATAGTCTACTGGGGAAGAGAGAGAGAGAGAGAGAGAGAGAGAGAGAATGTGTGTGTGTGTGTGTGTGTGTGTGTGTGTATGTGTACTCACACACATATACTGCAGGTGGCAAAACACTGTATACACATTTTAAGGGCTGTTATCTATATATTATTTTCAAAGTTGAATTGAATTATAGTAGCAATGTGTAATATGACGGTCACTCAAAAGATGGCATTAATCAAATGAATGCTAGTATTACCATGCAACAGGAAAGACAAAGAAAGTTGTGGAAGCATGGTTGTTGTTTGAGGAGTGCAAGACCATTTTGCTGTGGTATTTGAAATTTGAGGACAATGAATAGGATGAAGAGGTATGGTTGATATTTCCCTCACATTCTCCTGACTTAACAACCCTTAACTTCTACCCATGGGTGACGTTAAAGGATATGGTGTAATGTAGAAAACTAGCTACATTGGTGGTTCCTTGGGAAGAAATTTAAACAGGATGCACAGTGATATGAGTGTACACTTTGGTTATTGTTGCTCATGCCGTAATTTACCATAATCAGAAGTGTCTGGACACCAATGGTAACTACTTTGAGCACCTCTTCAAATTGCAGAAGTCAAACTTGACTTGTATTCATCTTTTGTTATAGGTATATAACATTACTGCTGACACTTTGATCTAAGAGGATTGATTCCAAGGTGTTTTGAGCATTACAAATTTAGTAGAGTTTTTCCTTTCTTAAAATGTGTATACATTTTTTGTCAACCTCTGTTGTTGAGTAGTACTCTGAATAAAAGTATATAATAAATGAAGCAGGTTAAGGAGTATAAAGTGTTTCAGGGATTCTGTTTTACATAGGGTGATCAGGAAGAGTGTCTCTGATAAGATAATACTTGGGTAGAGAACTAAAGGAAATGTGGAAACCAGGGAAGAGAACATTATGAATGGAGGGACTGGCAAATGCAAAGACATTAAAGCTAAAATAGATTTTGTACATTCTAACAGTGAAGTGAGCAGAAAGAAATAGTGGGAAATGAGATCAGTGAGGTGGTTGGGGAACTGATCATGTGGGTCTTGGCTTCTATGCTGGAGAGTGGACTTAGGCTGTGTCTTGGAAAGCCATCAGAGGGTTTGGAGATAAGGAATGACTTGATTTGACTCTCAGATTAAAAGGCCACTGATTTCTCACTGGGCAGAGGACAGACTTTAGGGGAAAGGCTTGAAATAGGGAAACTAATTTGGAGGCTATTTGAATAGTTAAGGTAGGAGATGATGATTGCTTAATTGAAGATGGTATTGATAGAAAGAGAGAAAAAAGATATTATGGATTTTAAAGGTAGCACTGACAGAATTTGCCAATGGAGTCTAATAGGGTATGGAAGAAAGAGTGGTGTTGACGATTGATTCCAAGGTGTTTTGACCTGAACAAGTGGACGATTGGAGCTGCAGTTTCCTGATGGACAAGGCTGCTAGAGTAAGTATGGATATGAAGAGAAATGGGTGGTAGCAAGATGGGTTCCAGAGTTCAAGGCGAGTAATGGCTAAAGATGGATGATGTACAGCACGACTGCTCGACAATAGAGTGAAGTGCTACAAGGGAAAAATTGATGGTGCAAAAGAGGGACTGATGTCCTTGATGAGCTGAGGGATGGGATTTCGTGATGCACAGGTGAGGCTGGGCTGCCACAGGAATGAAGAGGGATAGCAGGAGAGGGATATTGAAGCAGGAGGTCAGGTAGAATTGATAGTGGTGAGAAAACTTGGCATTTTTCTTCTGACAACTTCTAGTTTCTCAATTAAATATAAAGCAATTTTATTTGATGTGAATGTGGAAGATGAGAGGAGGTATGTATTGGTTTGCTAGATCTGCCATAACAAAGTACCACAGACTGGGTGATTTAAACAACTGAAATTTAATTTCTCACAATTCTGTAGACTGAAAATCTTAGATCAAAGTGTCAGCAGTGCTGGTTTCTTCTTAAGATGCTTACCTTTGCTTGCAGATGGCTTTCTTCTTCTCCCTGTGTCTTCACCTGGTCTTCCTTCTGGGTTTATCTGTTAGGACTCACCCTCATGACCTCATTTTAATTGAATCACCTCTTTCAAGTCCCTATCTCCAAATATAGTCACATTCTGTCGGACTTTAGGACTTCAACATATAAATTTTACAGGAACAAACTTTAGCCCCTGACAAGATGTTTGAATTTTGTGGAAATATGATACACGGAGTAATGGTCTAGAATAGGTTAGGAAAATTTAAGACTACAGGGCAGAATGTAGATTTAATGTGGTAAACATATTCATTTATAGTTATATCATTTGCAATATCCATAAGATTTTTAAATTCAGAGGATAATATGTTTCAATTTTAATGACTCAATTTATGCCAATTAAATTTAGTAAATATTTTCAGAGACTATACTCTGTATTCTAAGTAGTTCAGAAAATAAAATAGAAACTAATAAGAGCTCTACATTTAGCCCCTATGCACACACATTCCAAATATTTTTCCAAGTGCTGTACAATCATCATATCATAAATTATTCCTACAAGTGGTGAAAATAGTAAACTAAATAAGAAGTAAAAGATCAAATAAGTGAGCTCTCCACAATGTTCATCCTCAGACTTTCACAAAAACCCACCCCTGTCAATCTCTAATACAGTTTTACATTCTCCAATAAAAGTTTTTGTGCTTTATTTGTCTCAGGGGTTTAATACATATTTTTCACAATTTCTTTGTAGTTTGTCTTTTAATAAATATTTACTATTTTCCAGAAGTATTTAGATTTTATTTTACAGTTCATTGCACTATATTTGTTTAATTTTCTTTCCAGATACTGGCTTTTAAAAAGCCTTATTGCCCATAATCATTCAATATATAACATTTAATTTTATTATGATACTGCTTAAAATACATTAGAAAATTTTTTAAAATTACAGCACAGTATTTAACTAAGATTTGGAAGAAAATTTTTTAAGAATATTTTATTTTAGATAAGAAAGTAATAAACAAGTTTTATACAAGATTGTTTTTGATGCGCTTTAAATAATTCAAGTTTTAATCTATATGAGAAAACGTTAATTTGATAAATAAAAGATATTTTATTGTTAAATTGATCATCAATGACCACAACATATAAGATATAGCTACTTAAAAGTAAACAATTAACAGGATAGTTTAATTTTGTTAGCTATATAAAGTATATAATTTTCTGAGGGATAAAATATTTATTTGGTTTTGAGTCTATTTTAATTTAAAATAAGTCTATTTAAATTTAATATTAAAATAATATTAAAATGGAAGTCTATCTAAAAATCTTCACATAGTTTAAGTGCTATACAGGTCAGTCATTTGAAACACGAATTCTAAGTAAAAGTTTGAGAAAAAGCACATACATGTACTTTCAAACATATGTTTAAAGTATACTATGTGCTTAAGCCATATCATTATTTTTCTCCAGTAATCTAAGCTTTTACTGTTAAGAAGAATTTTTCTATTTAAACATCTTCAGTATAAATCTGATTTTGTAAAACAGGTGATTGACATACACAGATTCAACATAACATTTTTTTGTATTACTAATAGAGCATTTTTTGAATATATGGATATGCTATATGATAAAATATACAGTAGTGGTTCAAATATTATTCAAAAAAATTTTAAGAGAGGTAAAATGTATGTGTAGGACTCAATTATAAATAGCATATTGTTTAAATTATCTTTCTCGATACTTAGTAATTTGTCAAAAGTTTCTCTATATTCTCATTACTTAGAAATTTGTCAGATGGCTTTACTTTTACTTCTGGGCAGGGTTCCTTTGAATGAAGTTTTAATGCTGCAAGTTGTACCAAAGTCTTCTTTTCCTTCACTTAGATCTCTCAAACTATGAGATGAGATTTTACCAACTTTGAGTGCTAAAATGTGCCCATAACCATTTTGGGTTATATGCCATTTGAAAATCTAGTGGCATTTAGAATTCTCTAGAAAAATTCAACAATTTGCATGTGCACACAAAATGTTGCATCTACATTCAAGCAATTCATGAATTCCCATAAGATAAGCTATGAATATTCATGGACTCCAAATTATAGTGCTTCTAGACCCACAAAGAAGTCTACTTATACCAATTTTGATTTATCATCTTGATGAAATATAATATATAGTGGTAACAAGAGAGGTTTGTTTGTGATAAACTAAAAGTTCATCATACCAAAAGTATGAAAAAAGCAAAGCACAAAATTATGTATGTACTTTGATTTCAATAATATAAAATGTGCATGCTCTGGACAAAAATTGTAAAAGCTCATGCAAAACAAAAGTAGTTTTGTAAGAGTAACAGGACTATGAATAATTTTTGCTCCCTTAAAAATTTCTTTTAAGACTTTTTTAAAAAGTTATAGCAGAATATAGTAATATAAGAAACCTAGAAAAAGATAATGTATAGCCTGGACTAATTCAATCATCCCCTAATTGTTCTCTGTTCCTCATTCTTGCTTCCTTTCTCTTTATTCTCTTGAATGAATCTAAAATAATCTTTTAAAAATTCCATTCTGGTTATACCTCTAAACCACGAATTAAAACTCCTCAATGGCTTCTAATTGCTCCTAGAATAAAAATCCAGAACGAAGTCTCCAAAACTCCCATCTCTTCACCGTTCCCTTCAGTTCACCAGCTGTTCCTAGAAGAAGCTTTTCTTACACATCCATTCTTCCTTCTCTCTCTTCTTCTAAATCTTACTCATTCTATAGATTTCAGCTCCAAACTCACTTCTTCAGGAAAGTTTCTATTGATTGTCCAACTTGATCACACTTATAGCATTCTATATTATGATTTTGTAACTCCTTTTTTGACTGAGTGGATAAAATGAATGAATGAAAAATAAACCCACAAGCCTATTCATATTTTAGAAAATATTAAAATATTGAAAATATGGACTTTTCTTTAGAGAGATAAAAATGAGGGTGAAGCACTGTAATTGCCAGACTAATTTAATCAATAAAGACATCCCCCTCTTCTTAAGATTAACATAGATAAGGCATGCTTATATAAAATCATACAGCAATGAAATTATCAGGGTAAAGAACATGCTTGATGAGTGGAGATTATTAAAATATTTCTCATTGATTTATTGAGATTAGGCTGATAATTTGATCCCAAAACCTCCATTGGATTATATATATTCAGAGAATGAGAAAGTCAATTAAATTGAAGAAAGAATGACTCAAACACTTTTTTTTTATTGTCATGTGGACACAATAGCTGACTGATTGAATTTGTACTCTTTAAGAGTTACAGCTTTTGTTACAGTGTACAGTTTTAGGTCATTTCACATAGGGGGGTTAAAATGGAAAGACAAACTAGCTCAGTGGGAGCTCTTCAGCATTATCCCAGGGACTGGAATAGCACTTCTGACTGCTCATTTAGAAGTTCAACCTTCCTGAACTATTTCCAGGTTCACAAACCAGAAAGAGTTCCCACAATTGCACATAGAACCATTTGTGTGGAATTGACGTTTAAGAAATAGGAGTATTTATCATACCCTGCACTGCACCTCAGATAGCCTTAATACAGCACAAAGACTGAAATTAAAATATTTTTTAGCTTTAACTTCAAATATTTCTTGCAAGTCTCACTTTAGCAAATCCTATTCTAAAATCCTAATCTAAAATCGGTCACAAGATAATATGCAAAAATAAAAATATATACATTGTTTAAAACAATAATTTCTAATTTGACTTTTAAAAATCTCATTAGATTGCCAAAAAATGGATGAGTTGCTAAGATATGAAGGTTAAAAATTGACAATTCAGTGGCTTATGTAGATCATTATGACAGGAAGAACTGCTAAGCACTTTGTTCTCTCCTTCTATAAATCAAGACTTACAAAGATTTTGCAGCTTGAGCTGCATCCTAGACAGCAATTTTCAGCTTTCTTATCAAGCAGAGTGACCTGCAGGATGCTGACTGCTGACAAAACATGTAATGATTGTTGTTCACCAAAGGATCATTGCGATTCTGGATTTCAAAATGTCAGAATATTTGGAATGTGAAACATTGTATTATTTGCTTCATTTTAAAAATTTTTAACATTTTATCTCCTTACATATTTAAAGTTTATATATACATATAGAGGAAAAATCAGAGAAAAGCACTTAGGTTTTAAACCAAAATCAAATTGTGTCATTTTTACTTAAGTTGAGTCAAAGAACCCTAACATTCAGGTACTTTTTAACAAATTCTAGACAGCTTGATTTAGAGTATAGACATAGAGTATAGACTTAAATGGAATAAAATATCCAAAGAAAGATGTTTCCTTTCTCCATATACACTTATAACTTATTAAACTAATTTTACTTCATTTTAAGTGAAAGGGGTAAAAGTTCTCTGTCCTCCTTTAACTTATTTGCTTTGCAAATGTACTTTATTCTAACTATTAAACAAAGAAGAACTTCTCATCAGTTGTTAGAACAGTTTTAGCTTTCCAGAAATTGTGGTTACAGTCAGGTTCATTAACAGAACCATGCAATTAGGGATATGAATCTCTTCATTCTCTCTACCTGAAGAAATTTCTGACAGAAGATGATTTGGCAGGATAATTTCCACACAAATTTAATTTTCTATTCAGTTTCTTAGCACCTAATTTTCTTTTTATAGCCTTTAAAAAACACACATGTAAGAGGAGTAGCCAACTCTGATGAAAAGTGTGCAAGTGCTTATAAAAGTACTTGCTATTCTAATATGAATTGGACCCCATATCTTTAAAATAATTTTTTTTAAAAGTACTTGTTATAAGTATTGTTTATTACAACAGACAACTCCAAAGATAGATTTTTAAACAGTATTTTAGAAGAATGCAAAGGTCTACAGCTGACAGAAAAATATGACTTAAAGGACTAGAAAATATTTGCTTCTATAAGAAATTGTTAACCCTTTGGTCTTTTCCTTTATAGTTCAAATAAAACTGTACCGATCTCACTGCTGATATTAGAATCAACTTGCTTAACAACTAAACTTTAGCTACGGTGAGGGACAAAGTACCTTCTCATCTCCTTAATAAAATGCTTACAGTAGCATCTAGTTTTTCCAAAAAGATGTGCCATTTTTCTGTATTTGTAGTTATGAGTTTCTTAAGTAGTGTTAGCTCTTATGTCATAAGAATACAAAGCTTCCCCCCTCATCCCATCTAGTAATTCATGGATATTTATAGATACTCCTATTCATGGTATAAAACACAAAAAGATCTGCCATGAGGTTTCGAACTTTTCTTCATTCCTTTTTGTCTCTTGTGTTTCACATCCCTAATATGACCAGGAAGAACTGAAAATAACCAAACACTCATATCGACACAACTTCAGTATTAAGATGATGCACACATCATAGTGGGTAGTATTAAGATGATGCACACATTCATAGTGCATTTCTAAATGCTGTATTACTCCCAGGAGTAGGAGACTTTGACCTCTTGCATTAATGATATATAATGGAGGAATGTAGTATTGGGTTGGAGACTGACTGACATTAGTGACCCTCTCTTAAGCCCAATTCCAAATTTTCAGGAAAGAAAATTTGACTCTGAGAGCTTGGGTCAGATATGCACGACTGAGCCGAAAAGTGTTAACTGGGGTATCAGGTTCATTTGAATCACATTTGGGGAAAGAGTGCTCAGAAAATACATCCTGCTGTCTACATTCTCCAGTGTAAGACTGGCATAAAAAGGGTAGGTAATTTGCCCAAGTTCATGCAAAAAATAAATGGTAAAATGTGATCTCAAACATACTTTAGCTGAGTTATTTTCATTGAATGTTACCCAAGTAGCTTTAACTGAATTCTGTTGACACTTGTATTAGTTGCCTACTGCTAATGGGAAATGATCAAGTAACAAATTACCATAAACATAAAATCATGTCTAAACAACATAAATTTATTAACTTACAATTCTAGAGGTTAGAAGCCTTAAATGAGTTGGGAGATCTCTGTTCTTTCTAGAGTTTTGGGGGGAATCCATTTCCTTGCCTTTTATAGCTTCTAGAAGTGACCAGTATTTCTTGGCCTGTGGCCCCTTCCTTGCATCACATTTTCATCATCATATTTTCTTCTCACTTAGAGCCTCCTGGCTTTCTCTTATAAAAATCCTTGTGATTGCATTGGAACCGCTCGGATCATCTGGGATAATCTCCTCAAAGTTTTTAATTTAATCATGTCATTCAGATTTCTTTTGCCTAACATATTCACATATTCCTGAGATTAGGATATAGACATCTTTGAGGAGGCCATTATTCAGCCTACCACAACTCCCTAGGGTCTACTCTATTCCTACTTAGTATTGCCATTGGAAATTATATTTTTATCTTTTTTTTGCAATCTTACTTTCTACCCATTTCTAATGATTACGATTTCTCTAAGATGATTCTGTTAGGCAGAAATATTACTTTTCTTTGTTTCCTTTCATCTTGATATTACTTGACATTCTGCTATACTTATAATAATTAATATTTATTGGTCTTGATAATTTCATGATTCTTTATTTCTAATGCAACCTACCCATTGTTTGAAATGGACTTTGAAGCAATGTTCTAATTTTGACAGACAGGGATGGGAGCAGGGGAAGGGTGGCATTTCATTTTGAAGAATTTTTTATGAACAAAGACCCAGAGTAAGATATACAAGGAACAGGCATAGAAAACAGTCTGTTATTCAGTTTATAGGGGATATGTGATGGAAAAATGAGAGGGAAAAAGTAGACTGGAAGTCATGTTTTAGACTCTTTCAAACGAATCTGTAGTGTACTTATATAATATGATAAATGGAAAAATTATCTCAAAATTAGGATTTTACAACTTGGTTGCTTTTAAAACTTATTTTATGGGGTAGAAATGCCCATTTAAAGTTAAGTTTGCCGCCAGGCTTGGTGGATCAACCTGTAATCCCACGCCTTTGGGAGGCTGAGGTGAGTGCATTACCTGAGCCTGCGGGTTTGAGACCCGCCTGGGCAGCGAGACCTCATCTCTACAATAAATCAAAAAACCAGCCGGGCATGGTATCGCGCGCCTGTAGTTCCGGCTACTTGGAAGGCTGAGGCAGAAGGATCGCTGGAGCCCAGCAGGCGAGGCTGCGGTGGCCGGGAGCAGCCACTGCACTCTCGTCTGGGCGACAAGAGTGAGATTCCAAATCAAAAAAATAAAAAAAAATAAAATAAAATAAAATTTGCCGTTCTTTGCACACACATAGTTTGTGCCATTAAAATGGTAAAAAACCCAGACTTTTAAAGATAATTGTATCACTTATTTTAAAACAGGCATGCACACACAAGCACATTCACACACACACACAGCTACCGACGCATTAACAATACCTCTTGCAATGCTGACTGTAAAACATGATTGGAACACTATAGACATATACCTTTAAACAAAGATTTGTATATTCTGCATATCTCATTCTGTAATTTTAATAATTTTTTATGGTATTGACTGGTTTTCTGAATGTGAACATTTGTCATTTGTAAACTGCTAGGTAAGTAGTCTTCAGTGGGTACACTATATACTCATTTTCATTGTATTCATCTTGGGCAGAACAACTCATATTTATACTAACAAAAATCACCTTATATTGATTTTTATATAATGAAGATTCTTATCTCACAACGAGCTCTGTATGAATGTATTTAATGAGTGTAAGTAAATTTTGGAGCAAAAATAGGTAACTTGAATTTGAGTTCACAATGTAAATGAACTTTTGGCATTCACTAGATTAAAATGATTAAATTACTTCTCTCTTGTCTCATATTCACATAGGAAATTTTGTACTTTTGTTTAACCTCAAAATACTTTAACCTATAGAAGGGAAAAAAAAGTAATTCCATAGCTAATGAAAGAGACATTGTGTTATGTGTAGCTTAATGTTTCCTCTAGATTTACTATTTTAGAAAGGGTTAGAAGTGGAAAATATTAAGCACTAGTGACTACAATGACATCATTCTGTATTTAATAAAATGTGTCCCTACTATTCACTGAGGCATTCTCAACCATAGAGCTTTATCTAATTTCATTTTTTACTTTAAAAATGAGTTTTAAAATTTTTGTATTTATTTTCTGAAGTATGATAAAAGTTACGTTCAAATATTTTTCCTATAAAAATTTTCAGTAACTGTATTTATAAAGAAAAATTTCCATGATATTTGCTGCTTATTTACTCATTAAACTGGTATTTATTGAGTGTCACACACTATGTCTTAGAGATACTATATAAAAATACATAGCATATAGATTTTATTCTAAGGAGAAAATTGATATGCATTTAAGCATAAAATGAAATAAGTGGTGATAAAAGCATATACAAATGCTCCAGAAACACCAATGGTGTCACAACAGGTTTTCTGGTAGTAAATATGTTATAGTGAAGCCTTAGAAGCTAAGTGACTCTGAACATTTGGTCCCTTTAAGGCAAGGTTGGACTTTTCCCAGTTTCAACTCTCTTTGTACATGCTTGGAGCAGCAAACTGCAAGCATTATTAAAACAACATATTTCCAAAGGGAGGACTCTAGCCTGTATAATAGCATCGACTTACCATTGCTATTTCATAGATAAACACTGACTTAGTTATCTACATGGGCAAGCAAAGAATGGATGAATAAAACCCAAGGTCATTTTTTTTTTTTTTTTGAGTCATAGTCTCACTCTGTCGCCCAGACTAGAGTACAGTGGCTGCTCCTGGCCACCGCAGCCTCGCCTGCTGGGCTCCGGCGATCCTTCCGCCTCAGCCTTCCGAGTAGCCGGAATTACAGGAGCGCGCTACCACGCCCAGCTGATTGTTTGATTTATTGTAGAGATGAGGTCTCGCTGCCCAGGTGGGTCTCGAACACGCGGGCTCAGGCAATCCACTCACCTCAGCTTCCCGAAGTGCTGGGATTACAGGCTGAGCCACCGAGCCCAGCCCAAGGTCATTTTATAATAAAAGCACCCGTATTCCATTTTTTATGTTATTTAATTTTTTCAATGCTTTCCCTCATTAACTCATTTACTATAGTTGACCAGTAGAATAAAATAGCATCATTTATCATGTGGTATACTTAGAGTCTTTTAAAGAATCTCTAAAACAGTTATATTTTGCTATAGTGAAAGTTTGAAGTATACACAAAGATACAGACAAAATTCTTGCTTCAGGATCTCACTGACTTTGAGTTTTGGCACAATCCTGTTGCCCATCTGCACAATCCACCATATGGCTGCTGCTAAAGGTACATCTATCCTACCTTACAGCATTCTCAGCTCAATGGAGCCAACTACCATATATCTCCATATTCATGAGAAAAAAAATCTAGTTTATGTGACAGCCTTACAAAGCATAATTGATATATTAATATGGGACTTTATAGTAGCAGTACAGAGTTAGTTGCAATATCTTCCAAAATTTATCCTCCTTTTAATTTCTAGAAATGCACCACCAAGCACCTGGTCATTCTTTTCATCTAAAGTATTTCAAACTCCTTGTCTCTCAACACATTCTTTTGTATCTGTAAATATAACTCTTTTGCCAGTACAATAATTACTTATTTATACCAAAGTATGAAATATTAGCTCTGTAAGGGCATCAGAATTAGTACCAGGAGTATTAGAATTGAGTTTGATGTTAGATTACAACAACTTGGCTCTCTACAGTCTAAAGAGTGAATTTTTGATGAATTCATATTAGTTTATCATAGCAACAACCAAGAAAAGTATAGTTGTGCTGTATTATTTAATACATGGTGAATCTATGTTTGGACACAAGTGACTATAAGTCCATTAAATTGTAGTGTTAATTACTAATTGAAAATGGGCAAGAGAACGAGAAAGCTTGCCAAGACTCAGGTAAGACAGCTCACGGAAGTCACAATTAATGAGTGAAAGCTGATAATAAAGGAACATGTGCTAAGCAAAACACAGTCAAGATAGTAAAATGAATGGACATGAATAACTGAGTGCTATGACAGAGCATTGATTTGATGCAGTGTTGTCAGAAAGTCTGTAGAGACAGAAGATTACAAAGTAGCACTAAAGGTCCTTCTTGGCTGTGACACATTTCATTTAGCAAAAATAATCACCATAAATAAGTGTCAAGTTTTTTTTACATAAGGCATGAGACATACAATGACCAGAGACCAGAGACCAAGACTTTGGTAGGGCTTAAATGGTTATTTCAAATGTCTGTTTGATCCTTTTCTAGTCTGGCGCACTGTGACTAGTAAACTTTTTGAACCACAGTGTTAGTATCAGAACAGATACTTATGTGGGTGTATCCCTTTCCAGGAGTATAGGTATGTGAGTGATATCCATGAAATAGATGATTGTACTGATGGTTGTATAAACCAAGTATTTCTAATAGTGTCAGACAATTACCTGTTCAATTGGTCTAGCCATCAATCCATAGATTTGTTGAAAGCATTGTGGTCTAGAGTTGAATATTAAAAGGGCATGCTGTCACTGGAGCAAATCCAATGACTGATGGAAGAACTATCAGGTGAGAGAGTTCCCTGAAGCCTTGCCCTTAGGAAATTATTTTCAATTAGCTAGATTATTTGACCCCACTGATATTGTTTCTCTTTGCCTAAAGCAATTTTGAAGCAACCAAAAGATGAACACAGATAAACATAGGAAAGTCCAAGATGTCATTATAAGATCCTAGGTTGCAGAGGTGCATAGGAAAGAGGCTGAGACTCTGATAATGAGAGATCCTGTGTCTGGTAGGATGATGACTGAGAACAGGGAATTGGGTACAAGAGATTGGTGAACAACATCACCTGTCCAGGGATTAGAAAACCAGGTGAAGGAAGTGGGGTAGAGAGTCAAGATTAACAGATTATTCTTATGGATTTTTTCAGATAGAGATAGTTACATATATATAGAAGATAGATAGATAGATAGATGATAGGGTATTCTGTGTTTATTTGGATATATATTTATTATATGTTAGGCTATAACTATGGGTATAAATGCATTAATATATATCCCTGTGTCTCCTGTCTTTACCCACTTAGAGGCCCTAGATAAGCAGTGACATCTAAGTAGCAATGAGCTACTTAGGGAATACTATTCTTTATTGAAAGGAGCCAGGGTTTCTTGGAAAGGGGGTTGAAATATAGCCAGGAAAATATAAGTGAGCCTGGAGCATAGATATGTTTAAAAGAAAGAAAGAAAAGAAAGGATGGGTGGCATGTTAAAAAAACAACAACAACAACCAACCTGGAAAAGTTCATAATGGCCGAAGATGTAACAGTTTGGGCAACAAAATAAGTTATGAAAGTATTGTATCATAACCCAAAGAATGATGTAAGCATCTAAGTCCTATCAATATAAATAAGTAAAATGGAAGAAAGAACAACTCTTTTTTTTAAAGAGAATAATTCCCATTAAAATGTAGCAGAAATGAGGGAAATAGAAAATCAGCATTAGAACATCACAGTACTACTTGCTGCAGGAAAGACACTAGGATGGATGCTAAAATTAGTGGGCAAAGTTTAAGGAGAAAAGGGATATTTTCATAGTCACAAATACCCCTTCCTAAAATATATTAATTACCAAAAATAGTAACTTTACAGTGGAAAAACCTGGCAGACACCACCTTAGCAAAGTGATGAGGATAACTTAGCAAATTGTGAACTTTTTGTCATACTGATGCACTGAGATGTGATGTCTCTGTGGTATCCTTCCCAATAATGCATAAACTCAGGCTAATTATGAAAAAACATTCACGAAAGCCAAACTAACACTGTACAAATTAACTGACTAGTACTCTTTAAAAATGTCAAGGTCATGAAAGGCAAAGAAAGAAAGATTAAATACTACAGAATAGAAGACACTAAAAAGACATGACAACCAAATGCAATCTGGGATCCTGGAATAATTCTGAAACAGTAAAAAGACATTAGTAGAAAAACTGGTGAAGTCTGAATAAAGTCTGTAGTTCAATTAATAGAATTATGCTTATGTTAATTTCCTAGTTTTGATAAATGTCCATTGGTCAGACTTTAATGTTAGGAAAAGCCAGTTAAAAAGGTATATGGAAAATTTGTACTATTTTTGCAACTCTTCTATAAATATAAGCTTACCTCAAAATAGAATAAGAACTATATGACAAAGGAAAATATAAATAATTTTATGTCATAGAATTGTGTAGATAATTTAAGCACACAACTATTGGGATGCTTTTGATTACAGGTAACAGAGAAACCAACTTAATTGTCTTAACAGCTTATTTAAGACATCTTGAAAGTAAGGCGATACTCAATCAAGATGTCATTTAATCAAGACTCTGGCTCCTTTTCACTTAGATTCTCTTTAATTTAGTCTTCCTTCACCATGCTGCTTTATTATCAACCTGATAATGAGATAGCTACAGAAGTTCTAGGCCTATTGCTTGTGTCTAGGGAAAGAAATGCCTACCAATTGCCATTATTAAAAAGCAAGGCACTGTCTTTCCCAGAAGTTTCCAGAAAACCTCATGCCTCCCCAAATCTAACTGGAATAAATTGAGTTGGATGCTCATTACTAAACACATTAAAGATGCTAAGGGATCATTTAGACCATTTAATTTAGGCTTGGCTTCTAAAAGAAATCACTGGCCAGTTAATTCTGGCTAGTGTGCCTATCCAAGAGTTGAGGATGGAGTGCTGAGCGATATGGAGATGGTTTAAATAGATGGGCTAAAATCAGGTTCTTAGAAATGGGAAGTGGATGCTAGAAAGGACTGAATACTGTCCACTATGACATATTTTTCAAAATAAAAATCATACATGTGATCTGGTACTAATAAATAAATATTCCAAAATGGGAACAAAGACAGACTCTGAAATTTGTACCCATCCAGAAAAAAACTGGGAAGGCTTGCACTCATCCTCTCTACAGCACAGTGCTATAATTATTTCAGCAATCTGGTGAGACCCAGTAGGTTAACTTATTAGTCCTTTAAATTCCAGCACTGATTAGTCTGATCTTTTTCCACTTGTTTCAGTCAGCATCCTTGGAAATGGTTCCTTTGTTTACATACATTTGGCACATTTCCCATTCCTAATTTGATCACCTGCACCTGGAAAAACTGGTAATTTTATTTGAAGATTCAGATGCCCTCATTAAGGAACAAAGCACTACATAAGCTTCCTGCTGGCTGAACAAATTTAAATTGTTCTCACTTATGCACCTCACCTTCTTACACACAGAATGTTATATGAAAAGCAAACAAAAGAGTGTCTTTTGACAGAGAGGGTAAAAATACTCCATGCTCTCTAGAGAGAAACAATCTGTGTTGGAATGAGCTGGCAAAGTTCTCTGTATTGGCACAGTTCACCACAGGGAGCAGCCTCAGCACTAAAGATCCTGGGGAGTGCATTGTAAAAAAGGATATAGCTGATCTGTGCACCTCCAAACACAAACGTAGTTTTTAACAAATGTGAAATAGAATATTTTTACTTACACGCCTTTCATTCAAATGTAATTTTACAAATTATCTGTAAGCAATCATACTTATGCAAATGCCTTCGATGGAAGCCAACTTCCATTTACACACTACAAGTTTTGCTATTTCTATAGTGATTTAAAAAATATATGGAAGTTGCTCTTGCACTGAAGATTAGTTGGATGCATATCTGTACATCTGAATTTCCCTCTGTCTGCAGACCGAGGTATCTTACTGCTTGTTGGCTTTCTCCATGTGGATGAACCTTGACTGCCCAAACTCAGTCGGTTTAAAATGGAAATCATTAAATACAACCCGAGACTTTCTCTCCTGCATATTTGCTTTTAGTTAAGAGCACCACTATCCTTGTGATGACCTCTCTCTATAAGTTGCACGGTTATCTCTAATTATTTCTCTCTGTGGACAGTTACTAAATGTTCTTGCTTGTAAGATGGAAATAACAGACACTGGGGGTTACTAAAGTTGGGAGGGAGGTGAGGGGAAAAAGTTTTGAAAAACCATCTACTGGATGCCATGCTCACCACCTAGGGGTAGACTCATTATTATGCAATAGACCAGTGTAACAAATCTGCACATGTGCCCCTTGAACCTAAAATAAGATGAAATTTAAAAATGTTCTTGATTGTATATCTAAATATTGTTTAAATCTGGACTTTCATTCCTAGTCTCATAATGACCATTTTATTAGAGTGGATTATGTATTTCTAGCTGATCTCAACCCCAAAATTCTTCCCCATTCTCCCAATACACACACACACACACACACACACACACACACACACACACACACACACACACGCACACACACACTAATAGATATGATTTAATGATCTTGCCACTCCCTGCTTTAAAATATTTGATGATTCATACACAAGTCTTCCATAATTTGACCACAGACTACCTTAATAGTCTGCTACAGTGAACACCTTTTAGATCTCAGCTTAATTGATTTTATTCATGTCCTCCTTTTTGAAAACATTTGCTTCTCTCATCCTCCAATACAGCTTTCTCTGCTATTTCTCTTCCCTCTCTGACCAGGTTTTACTTCGGTTGTTTCATCCACTCCTTTGTTTTATCTAATACCTTTATAGTAACTACTTCCAAATTTGGTACCCTCAGCTGAAACACTTTCCTGAATCCCAAACCTACATATCAATTGTCTACTACATAATATATCCTCTTGGACAGCAAATTGAACTTATCATTTTCCTCTCTTTATTCAATATGTTCCTCTATATCAAATAATCAAATATTAATAAGTATAACTTCTAAATATTACTGTGATATTAGAAGAAGTTTCAAGGCTTTTAACTCAATCTAAGTAATAGCCATTGTTAGAGGAGAGGTAGAAAAAACAATATAAATTTGGATCTGTTATTTTAAATTATATAAACCAGAGAAAATACTAAAAATACAGGATAGACTCAACAGTACTTTAAAACCTGGAAATAATCAATGCTTATAAATATAAAAGCAACATATTGCCCCCAACATACCCATTAGCATAGCCCTAAGTATATATGTATTCATTTCATCTAGCCTCTATCACATTTAATGTGGAGTAAAAGTTTGATATTGAGTAGTAAATTTCACTTATAGCTACAAAGTAAGTCCCAATTTCATACTTTTACATGTAAATAATATTTTAAAAATAAAAACATTGCCATATGTATCACTTCTAAAGTTTATGGCAACAATTCTGTTCATGATGCTCTCTATAAACTCTATTGAAATATATATTAACATATTAATGCTATGCTATGTCAATATACAAATACTTGTGGATATTTATATGTTCATAATTAGAACAGAATATTACACTTGCAATGCAATATTATTGCTGTATTTTTATTACATATATGCAAGATAGGCTTAGTGTTATAACTGTATCCACAATGCTTGATTTAGAATTGTATAGAAAAAATTGATGTGAATAAACAAAACACAATAAAACCCTACTCACCACTGAGACACTTGCTATACTACAGTTGTGTTCCCAAGCAGAGATTTAGTTTGGTTCCTTCAGGAAAGGAGTGTAATCTGTTTGCTTTTTATCTTTATGAAAAAAAGTCGATCAAATATACCAGTTTTTGTACTTTCTGAAAAAGTGTTAAATGTTTACTTTAGTTCAAACCATGTGAAATTGCCAATATGTGATCATTTTGCTTACAAAAATGGCAGTTTTATATAGTTCACATATATGTAAAATTTGTTCCTATTCCATTAAGTTTACTCGAATTATCTTAATTCCTGTGTAAAAACTGTACATTAAATAGGAACATTGAAAGAATATTTGAATTCTACTTTAACAAATTGTACTTACAACTATTTTTTATAGTATTACATCATATATGATAAATATAATTAATTCACAAATATAATAATAAATATTTTTATATTACCTCCTCTTCAAACTTGTAATATGGAACACTAGGCAAACTCATTAAGCAATATGCAGACTAGGACTTTAACAGGGACAAAATTACCATACTATAAAAAGAAACAATTATAATGTGCTATTGGCAATATGTCCCATGATATTCTATAATCCACTAAAGATCTGCATGCACACCAAAGAATTTAAAAATAAACAATTATAATGGTATATTTACATTTTGTAAACTGTATTTCTACTGGCAGTAAAACTACACATTAATCCATTTCTTTAAAAATCATTCTTTCTTTGAATATAACTCTAAGATAAAGTTATAATGTGTGGATGTCAGAGAAATACGTTAACAGAAAATTAAAACTTTCTCAAGAACTAGTAGGTTAAAAATTAATTTCACTAATGGAAACAATTCCTGTTTCATTTTTCGAGTCTATAAAACTTTTTATTTCATGTTTTATATTTGTTAGGATGCTTTAAGTTTCAAGGAACATAAAACACAACTAACATAATATTAAGAAGGTCATTATCTCACAACCTGGGAAAGTATCATCAGTTCTGGGGTGATGTTAAGGAACCAGGTCCTGTTCATCATTTTGCTTTCAGATTCTCTGTATAGAAACTTGTATTCTTAGGCTGATTCCTTTCAGAGCCCCAATATGGCTGCAGGCATCACAGGTAGATAAAAAGGTCCAGAATAAAAAGAAGACTGCTCCCTTCCCTGCAGCTTTTTTTGTTTGAGCAGGAAAATCCCTTCCTTATCTCTCCTCAGACAAATTCAGTCATTGGCTCGAAAAATGAAATGACATAATTGACTCAGAATAATCAATATTTTACTTGTTAGTGCTTCTCTGTACACATGGCAATGGTGAGAGTGAACACTCATACAAATAGGAGCCCTGTCTTCTGAGAGGAAATTATAATGCCGTGGGTTAGGCATCCTAATGTTTCTGATAGTCATCAAACGTGTTTATGCACTAGACCTGCAATGAATCTACTCATTGTCATTTAGGAGAAGAAAACCTACATAAAATGTTGTAAATAAATCTGGATATTTAATACCTTTTTCTAAGCATCTCTTTAATATGGAAAAAGGTTTAGAACAATACAAAGTAGACCATCAGTAACTTTAGCCAACAAAATAGGGACTACGAGGAGAGGGCATTTTCACTTTTTAATGTATATGCTTCTAGGTGCTGGACTTTTTACAGTGAGAATGTGTCAGTAATTTTGTAGTTTCAAAGAAAATTAAATTTGTTTCTAGCCATGCAGTCAATTACAAAAATGATTGGATTAAATATAAATGTTATTTCTGCAATTAAAAAAAAGAATAAAACATAATATCAGAGTGCATGCTACTATGTGTTGTTGTGAGGAAACTTTATCAAGTTGTGATATATCCATCACTGTGCATGGTATACACATGTTTGATATTTAATAAAGGTATTAAGATTTTGAAACCAAGCATAAGCTGTTGAGTCACTTTGAAACCTGACATTTCTGGACCATCCAGATCTGTACCATTTGATACAATAAGCACTAGTCACATGGGACTATTGAGCACTTAGGAGTCACTAGTCGAATTGAGATGTGCTATGAGTGTAAAATATATACTCAATTCAATAAACACAAAATATCTCATTAATAAGTGTTTATATTGATTACACACAAAAAATATTTTGGACATATTGGGTTAATAAATATATATTATTAAAATTATTTTCATTAGATTATTATTTAGTTATACATTTTTAATGTAGTTCCCAAAAGATGTGAAATTACATAGGGGGCTCACATTTGTGGCTTACGCTGTATTTCAATTTTACCATGCTGGTTTAGGCGTCTCATGAGAAAACAGATTAGATCTCAGTTTGCATAAGAGCTGAACAGCTACACATAGTGACAAGTAGCTGGATGTCCTGAGTTTGAAATTAAATTTATGAAACTCAAATCTTTGAATTTCTGAGGAGTAAGATCAATTTTAATCTGGATAGATAAAATCTAGGTAGATAATAATCTCATGTAGGAAAAATATCATTCTGAAGAAACAAGAAAAAAAAATTATTTTAAAGATGTGGGGTACAAGTCGGAATTGGGTACATAAGTGGTTTACATACAGGTGAAGTTTGGGCCTCCCACTGGTCCTCACTTGAACCTGTATTAAGATCAGCCACACTTTTTTTTTTTTTTTTTGATGGAGTCTCT
>NW_007087229.1:0-859 GCF_000164805.1 Carlito syrichta | reverse complement strand
CACCTCAGCCTCCCAAAGGCGCGGGATTACAGGCTGAGCCACCGAGCCCGGCTCAGCCACACTTATTAATGTTATGTGCTCCCCATCCCCACCTGCCCGCACCATGTCCTGTTATTGCCAATCCCTTTCTTGTTAAAAGTTAAAAGAAGTGTTGAGAGTAACAGGAAGTCCTGTTAATCACATTACTTTCTGGTCTAACCATCATAACAAAGATGGAGTAAAATTACAATTAATTTTAAGAAAATGCTAAGTAACTGAATTGAAGTAATCTGAGAGCCTACACTACACTTGATTCTGACCTAATAATGGAGTTGAACACAGAAGTTAAGATTTCTCCCCCTCTTTCCAACTCATGCACCTCAGTTTAGTGAGCAGCCAGAGTTGAAGTGACAAAGGCATCTTCTTCGAAAGTTTCAGAGGATGTCACCACAGAGACTCATGAATTTGTTAGCCTCTGTTGGGAGCATCTAAGGAACAGCATGCTATAGATGAAAGGTTCCCCAAGAACTTTAGGGATTTGGAAATGAAGTCTCCAGAGATTATACTAGTGGAGCTATGGCTAAGCTTTCATGTTTTGCTGCCTTTTATTACTGTCACTTTTATTTACTTTGTGTTCTAATGTCATTATGTAATGTTATTACAGGCAAATGTGCATTGCAACTTAAAACATTTAGGAAGAAGCCGGGCTCGGTAGCTCAGCCTGTAATCCTGCGCCTTTGGGAGGCTGAGGTGCGTGGATTGCCTGAGCCCGCGGGTTCAAGACACACCTGGGCAGCGAGGCCTCATCTCTACAATAAATCAAAAATCAGCCGGGCGTGGTAGCGCATGCCTGGAATTCTGGCTACTCGGAAGGCTGAGG
>NW_007087228.1:0-982 GCF_000164805.1 Carlito syrichta | reverse complement strand
ATCCACTCACTTCAGCCTCCCAAAGGCGCGGGATTACAGGCTGAGCCACCGAGCTCGGCTTAAATCAATTTTTTTAAAGGGGTATACATTGGGAAAGTAAATTGATATATGTACTTTGGAAAATTGTCTGACAGTATTTACTGAAGCTAAATATAAATACTTTGATCCAGCAATTTCACTCCTGAAATTATACCCACAATATATGTGTGCTTATGTCCACCAAAAGACATGTACAAATCTAATTCAAATATCCCCAAACTGGAAGCAGCCAGTTGTTAATTAAGAAATTGAGGCATATCCATACAGTGGAATACTATACAGCAACATAAATGAGCAAACTACAACATGCATTTGGCATGATTCCTTTAATGAAGTTCAAAAACAGGCAAAATTAACCAATAGTGTTAGAGGTCATCATATCAGTTCCCTTGGAGAAGACAGACTGTAAGGATCACAAGGAATTTTCTGGTACTGGAAATGTTATAGATATTATCTAGGTAGTGATTATGCAGTTTATATATACATAAGAAAACATCAAGGGCTAAGGTATGGTGGCTCATGTCTATAATCCTAGCACTTTGGGAAGCGGAGGCAGGAGGATTATTAAAGCTAGGAGTCCAAGACCAGTTCAAGACCAGCCTGAACAGCACAGCGAGACCCTCTATAAAAAAAAATTTAAAAATAAGACTGGCGTGTTGGCAAGTGCCTGTAGTCCTAGCTACCTCTGGAGGCTACAGCAGGAGACTGAGCCTGCAGTGAGCTATGATCAAACCACTGCACTCCAGCCTGGGCAGTAGATTGAGACCCTGTCTCAAAATTAAAAAAAGAAATCAAACTGTACATGTAACATTTGTGCTCTTTACATTAATTATACCTTAACTAAAAATGACACTTGGGAGGGGACATTTTCAAAAGGTATGAATTCAACTGAAAATACTAAGTACTATGCCGGGCTCGGTGGCTCAGCCTATAATCCCGCGCC